>NW_026913169.1:0-10068 GCF_034315485.1 Pezoporus occidentalis
AAGTGGGCTGGGCTAGATGAAACTGAGCTGGACTGGGTGAAGGTTTGCTGGTCTGGTTTAAACTGGGTTGGACTGGGTTAAACTTGTCTGGGCTGGATTATACTGAGCTGGAGTGTATGAAATATGGCTGGACTGGGTTAAACTGGGCTGGGCTGTATCAGACTGGTCTGGGCTGGGTTAAACATGGCTGGGCTGTATCAAACTGTGCTGGCCTGGGTTAAACTGGGCTGGACTGGGTTAAACTGGGGTGGGCTGGAGTAGATTGAGCTGGTGTGTATTAAATATAGGTGGACTGGGTTAAACTGGGCTGGGCTGGGTTAAACGTGTCTGGAGTGGATTATAGTGAGCTGGAGTGTATTAAATACGGCTGGACTGGGTTAAACTGGGCTGGGCTGTAAGAAAGTGGGCTGGACTGGGTTAAACTGGGCTGGGCTGTATCAAACTGGGCCAAACTGGGTTAACCTGGGGTGGGCTGTATCAAACTGGTCTGGACAGCGTTAAATTGGGCTGGAGTGGATTATACTGAGCTGGAGTGTATTAGATATGGTTGGACTGGGTTAAACTGGGCTGGTTAAACTGGGCTGGACTGGGTTAAACTGGGCTGGACTGGGTTAAACTGGGGTGGGCTGTATCAAACTGGACTGGCCAGGGTTAAACTGGGCTGGAGTGGATTATACTGAGCTGGAGTGTATTAAATATGGTTGGACTGGGTTAAAGTGGGCTGGACTGGGATAAACTGGGCTGGCCTGGGTTAAACTGGGCTGGACTGGGTTAAACTGGGGTGGGCTGTATCAAACTGGTCTGGACAGTGTTAAACTGGGCTGGAGTGGATTATACTGAGCTGGAGTGTATTAAATATGGTTGGACTGGGTTAAACTGGGCTGGACTGGGTTAAACTGGGCTGGGCTGGATCAAACTGGGCTGGACAGTGTTGAACTGTGCTAGAGTGAACTGAAGTGGGCTGGGCTGGATTAAAATGAGCTGGAGTGGGTTCAAGTGGACCGGGCTGTATCAAACTGAGCTGGACTGTGTTTAAACTTAGCTGTAGTGGGTTAAAGTGGGCTGGACTGGGTAAACTGTGCTAGAGTGAACTGAAGTGGGCTGGGCTGGATGAAACTGAGCTGGACTGGGTTAAAGTGGGCTGGGCTGGGTTAAACTGGGTTGGAGTGGGTTAAACTTGGCTGGGCTGGATTATATTGAGCTGGAGTGTATGAAATATGGCTGGACTGGGTTAAACTGGGCTGGGCTGTAACAAACTGGGCTGGACTGGGTTAAACATGGCTGGACTGGGTTAAACTGGGCTGGGCTGTATCAAACTGGGCTGACCCGGGTTAAACTGGGCTGGGATGGATTGAACTGATCTGGACTGAATTAAATTGGTCTGGACAGGGTTAAAGTGTGCTAGAGTGAACTGAAGTGGGCTGGGCAGGATGAAAGTGAGCTGGACTGGGATAAAGTGGGCTGGGCTGGATCAAACTGAGCTGGACTGTGTTTAAACTGAGCTGGACTGTGTTAAAGTGGGCTGGACTGGCTTAAACTGTGCTTGAGTGAACTGAAGTGGGCTGGGGAGGACCAATGTGAGCTCGGCTGTATCAAAGTGGGTTGGCTTGGGTTAAAGTGGGCTGCACTGGGTTAAACTGGGCTGGGTTGGATTGAAGTGAGGTGGTCTGGGTTAAAGGCTTGACTGGGTTAAACAGTGCTAGAGTGAACTGAAGTGGTCTGGGCAGGATGAAAGTGAGCTGGACTGGGTTAAACTGGGCTGGGTTGTATCCAAGTGGGCTGGGCTGGGTTAAACTGGGCTGGACTGGGGTAAAACTGGGCTGTACTGGGTTAAAGTGGGCTGGAGTGGGTTAAACTGGGGTGGGCTTTATCAAATTGGGCTGGACTGGGTTAAACTGGGCTGGAGTGGCTTATACTGAGCTGGAGTATATTAAATATGGCTGGAGTGGGTTAAACTGGGCTGGGCTGGATCAAAGTGGGCTGGACTGGTTTAGACTTGTCTGGACTGGGTTAAACTGGGCTGGGATTGATTGAAGTGATCTGGAGTGGATTAAACTGTGCAAGAGTGAAGTGAACTGGCTGGGCTGGATTAAAGTGAGCTGGACTGAGTTAAACTGGTCTGGACTGGGTTAAACTGGGGTGGACTGGAGTAGATTGAGCTGGTGTGTATTAAATATAGGTGGACTGGGTTAAACTGGGCTGGGCTGGGTTAAACTGGACTGGAGTGGATTATAGTGAGCTGGAGTGTATTAAATATGGCTGGACTGGGTTAAACTGGGCTGGGCTGGATTAAACTGGGCTGGGCTGGATCAAACTGGGCTGGGCTGGGTTGAACTGTGCTAGAGTGAACTGAAGTGGGCTGGGCTGGATTAAAGTGAGCTGGACTGGGTTCAATTGGACCGGGCTGTATGAAACTGAGCTGGACTGTGTTTAAACTTAGCTGTAGTGGGTTAAAGTGGGCTGGACTGGGTAAACTGTGCTAGAGTGAACTGAAGTGCGCTGGGCTGGATGAAACTGAGCTGGACTGGGTTAAAGTGGGCTGGGCTGGGTTAAACTGGGTTGGAGTGAGTTAAACTTGGCTGGGCTGGATTATATTGAGCTGGAGTGTATGAAATATGGCTGGAGTGGGTTAAACTGGGCTGGGCTGTAACAAACTGGGCTGGACTGGGTTAAACATGGCTGGACTGGGTTAAACTGGGCTGGGCTGTATCAAACTGGGCTGACCCGGGTTAAATTGGGCTGGGATGGATTGAACTGAGCTGGACTGAATTAAATTGGGCTGGACAGGGTTAAAGTGTGCTAGAGTGAACTGAAGTGGGCTGGGCAGGATGAAAGTGAGCTAGACTGGGATAAAGTGGGCTGGGCTGGATCAAACTGAGCTGGACTGTGTTTAAACTGAGCTGGACTGTGTTAAAGTGGGCTGGACTGTCTTAAACTGTGCTTGAGTGAACTGAAGTGGGCTGGGGAGGATCAAAGTGAGCTGGGCTGTATCAAAGTGGGTTGGCTTGGGTTAAAGTGGGCTGCACTGGGTTAAACTGGGCTGGGTTGGATTGAAGTGAGGTGGTCTGGGTTAAAGTGGGCTTGACTGGGTTAAACAGTGCTAGAGTGAACTGAAGTGGGCTGGGCAGGATGAAAGTGAGCTGGACTGGGTTAAACTGGGCTGGGTTGTATCCAAGTGGGCTGGGCTGGGTTAAACTGGGCTGGACTGGGGTAAAACTGGGCTGTACTGGGTTAAAGTGGGCTGGAGTGGGTTAAACTGGGGTGGGCTTTATCAAATTGGGCTGGACTGGGTTAAACTGGGCTGGAGTGGATTATACTGAGCTGGAGTTTATTAAATATGGCTGGAGTGGGTTAAACTGGGCTGGGCTGGATCAAACTGGGCTGGACTGGTTTAGACTTGGCTGGACTGGGTTGAACTGGGCTGGGATTGATTGAAGTGATCTGGAGTGGATTAAACTGTGCAAGAGTGAAGTGAACTGGGCTGGGCTGGATTAAAGTGAGCTGGACTGAGTTAAACTGGTCTGGACTGGGTTAAACTGGGGTGGACTGGAGTAGATTGAGCTGGTGTGTATTAAATATAGGTGGACTGGGTTAAACTGGGCTGGGCTGGGTTAAACTGGACTGGAGTGGATTATAGTGAGCTGGAGTGTATTAAATATGGCTGGAGTGGGTTAAACTGGGCTGGGCTGTAAGAAAGTGGGCTGGACTGGGTTAAACTTGGCTGGACTGGGTTAAACTGGGCTGGGCTGTATCAAACTGGGTTGGACTGGGTTAAACTGGGGTGGGCTGTATCAAACTGGTCTGGCCAGGGTTAAACTGGGCTGGAGTGGATTATACTGAGCTGGAGTGTATTAAATATGGTTGGACTGGGTTAAACTGGGCTGGACTTGGTTAAACTGGGCTGGGCTGGATCAAACTGGGCTGGACAGGGTTGAACTGTGCTAGAGTGAACTGAAGTGGGCTGGGCTGGATGAAACTGAGCTGGACTGGGTTAAAGTGGGCTGGGCTGGGTTAAACTGGGTTGGACTGGGTTAAACTTGGCTGGGCTGGATTATACTGAGCTGGAGTGTATGAAATATGGCTGGACTGGGTTAAACTGGGCTGGGCTGTAAGAAAGTGGGCTGGCCTGGGTTAAACTTGGGTGGACTGGGTTAAACTGGGCTGGGCTGTATCAAACTGGGCTGGACAGGGTTAAACTGGGCTGGAGTGGATTATACTGAGCTGGAGTGTATTAAATATGGTTGGACTGGGTTAAACTGGGCTGGACTGGGATAAACTGGGCTGGGCTGGATCAAACTGGGCTGGACAGGGTTGAACTGTGCTAGAGTGAACTGAAGTGGGCTGGGCTGGATGAAACTGAGCTGGACTGGGTTAAAGTGGGCTGGGCTGGGTTAAACTGGGCTGGACTGGGTTAAACTTGGCTGGGCTGGATTATACTGAGTTGGAGTGTATGAAATATGGCTGGACTGGCTTAAACTGGGCTTGGCTGTATCAGAGTGGTCTGGGCTGGGTTAAACTGGGCTGGGCTGTATCAAACTGGGCTGGCCTGGGTTAAACTGGGCTGGACTGGGTTAAACTGGGGTGGGCTGTATCAAACTGGTCTGGACAGGGTTAAACTGGGCTGGAGTGGATTATACTGAGCTGGAGTGTATTAAATATGGTTGGACTGGGTTAAACTGGGCTGGACTGGATTAAACTGGGCTGGGCTGGATCAAACTGGGCTGGACAGGGTTGAACTGTGCTAGAGTGAACTGAAGTGGGCTGGGCTGGATTAAAGTGAGCTGGACTGGGTTCAATTGGACCGGGCTGTATGAAACTGAGCTGGACTGTGTTTAAACTTAGCTGTAGTGGGTTAAAGTGGGCTGGACTGGGTAAACTGTGCTAGAGTGAACTGAAGTGCGCTGGGCTGGATGAAACTGAGCTGGACTGGGTTAAAGTGGGCTGGGCTGGGTTAAACTGGGTTGGAGTGAGTTAAACTTGGCTGGGCTGGATTATATTGAGCTGGAGTGTATGAAATATGGCTGGAGTGGGTTAAACTGGGCTGGGCTGTAACAAACTGGGCTGGACTGGGTTAAACATGGCTGGACTGGGTTAAACTGGGCTGGGCTGTATCAAACTGGGCTGACCCGGGTTAAATTGGGCTGGGATGGATTGAACTGAGCTGGACTGAATTAAATTGGGCTGGACAGGGTTAAAGTGTGCTAGAGTGAACTGAAGTGGGCTGGGCAGGATGAAAGTGAGCTAGACTGGGATAAAGTGGGCTGGGCTGGATCAAACTGAGCTGGACTGTGTTTAAACTGAGCTGGACTGTGTTAAAGTGGGCTGGACTGTCTTAAACTGTGCTTGAGTGAACTGAAGTGGGCTGGGGAGGATCAAAGTGAGCTGGGCTGTATCAAAGTGGGTTGGCTTGGGTTAAAGTGGGCTGCACTGGGTTAAACTGGGCTGGGTTGGATTGAAGTGAGGTGGTCTGGGTTAAAGTGGGCTTGACTGGGTTAAACAGTGCTAGAGTGAACTGAAGTGGTCTGGGCAGGATGAAAGTGAGCTGGACTGGGTTAAACTGGGCTGGGTTGTATCCAAGTGGGCTGGGCTGGGTTAAACTGGGCTGGACTGGGGTAAAACTGGGCTGTACTGGGTTAAAGTGGGCTGGAGTGGGTTAAACTGGGGTGGGCTTTATCAAATTGGGCTGGACTGGGTTAAACTGGGCTGGAGTGGATTATACTGAGCTGGAGTATATTAAATATGGCTGGAGTGGGTTAAACTGGGCTGGGCTGGATCAAACTGGGCTGGACTGGGTTAAAGTTGGCTGGACTGGATTAAACTGGGCTGGGCTGGATTGAACTGAGCTGGCCTGGATTAAACTGGGCTGGCCTGGATCAAACTGGGCTGTAGTAGATTATACTTAGCTGGAGTGTATTAAATATGGCTGGACTGGATTAAACTGGGCTGGGCTATATCAAACTGGGCTGGATTGGGTTAATCTGATCCGGAGTAAATTAAACACGACTGGACCGGGTTAAACTGGGCTGGAGGGGATTATACTGAGCTGGAGTGTATTAAATATGGCTGGACTGTGTTAAACTGAGCTGGGCTCTGTCAAACTCGGCTGGACTGGGTTAAAGTGGGCTGAGCTGGATTGAAGTGAGCTGGACTGGATTAAACTGGGCTGGGCTGGATCAAACAGAGCTGGACTTTGTTAATGTGGGCTGGACTGCATCAAACTGGGCTGGACTGGGTTAGACTTGGCTGGACTGGGTTAAACTGGGCTGGGATTGATTGAAGTGATCTGGAATGGATTAAACTGTGCTAGAGTGAACTGAACTGGGCTGGGCTGGATTAAAGTGATCTGGACTGAGTTAAACTGGTCTGGACTGGGTTAAACTGGGGTGGACTGGAGTAGATTGAATTGGTGTGTATTAAATATAGGTGGATTGGGTTAAACTGGGCTGGGCTGGGTTAAACTGGACTGGAGTGGATTATAGTGAGCTGGAGTGTATTAAATATGGCTGGACTGGGTTAAACTGGGCTGGGCTGTAAGAAGGTGAGCTGGACTGGGTTAAACTGTGCTGGGCTGTATCAAACTGGGCTGGCCTGGGTTAAACTGGGCTGGCCAGGGTTAAACTGGGCTGGCCAGGGTTAAACTGGGCTGGGCTGGATCAAACTGGGCTGGACAGGGTTAAACTGTGCTTGAGTGAACTGAACTAGGCTGTGCTGGATTAAAGTGAGCTGGACTGGGTTAAACTGTGCTGGAGTAAACTGATCCTGGCTGGGGAGGATCAAACTGAGCTGGGCTGTATCAACGTGGGTTGGCCTGGGTTAAACTGGGCTGGAGTGTATTAAATGTGGCTGGACTGGGTTAAATGTGGCTGGACTGGGTTAAACTGGGCTGGGATGGATTGAACTGATCTGGAGTGGATTAAACTAGGCTGGACAGGGTTAAACAGTGCTAGAGTGAACTGAAGTGGGCTGGGCAGGATGAAAGTGAGCTGGATTGGGTTAAACTGGGCTGGGCTGTATCAAACTGGGCTGGACTGGGTTAAACTGGGGTGGGCTGTATCAAACTGGGCCACACTGGGTTAAACTGGGGTGGGCTGTATCAAACTGGTGTGGCCAGGGTTAAACTGGGCTGGAGTGGATTATACTGAGCTGGAGTGTATTAGATATGGTTGGACTGGGTTAAACTGGGCTGGACTGGGATAAACTGGGCTGGCCTGGGTTAAACTGGGCTGGACTGGGTTAAACTGGGGTGGGCTGTATCAAACTGGTCTGGACAGGGTTAAACTGGGCTGGAGTGGATTATACTGAGCTGGAGTGTATTAAATATGGCTGGACTGGGTTAAACTGGGCTGGACTGGGTTAAACTGGACTGGAGTGGATTATAGTGAGCTGGAGTGTATTAGATATGGTTGGACTGGGTTAAACTGGGCTGGACTGGGATAAACTGGGCTGGACTGGGTTGAACTGTGCTAGAGTGAACTGAAGTGGGCTGGGCTGGGTGAAACTGAGCTGGAGCTGGACTGGGTTCAAGTGGGCTGGGCTGGGTTAAACTGGGTTGGACTGGGTTAAACTTGTCTGGGCTGGATTATACTGAGCTGGAGTGTATGAAATATGGCTGGACTGGGTTAAACTGGGCTGGGCTGTAACAAACTGGGCTGCACTGGGTTAAACATGGCTGGACTGGGTTAAACTGGGCTGGGCTGTATCAAACTGGGCTGACCCGGGTTAAACTGGGCTGGGATGGATTGAACTGATCTGGACTGAATTAAATTGGGCTGGACAGGGTTAAAGTGTGCTAGAGTGAACTGAAGTGGGCTGGGCAGGATGAAAGTGAGCTAGACTGGGATAAAGTGGGCTGGGCTGGATCAAACTGAGCTGGACTGTGTTTAAACTGAGCTGGACTGTGTTAAAGTGGGCTGGACTGGCTTAAACTGTGCTTGAGTGAACTGAAGTGGGCTGGGGAGGATCAAAGTGAGCTGGGCTGTATCAAAG
Organism: Pezoporus occidentalis; assembly: GCF_034315485.1. Classification (NCBI taxonomy): domain Eukaryota; kingdom Metazoa; phylum Chordata; class Aves; order Psittaciformes; family Psittacidae; genus Pezoporus; species Pezoporus occidentalis. Next base: position 7,987 of record NW_026913169.1, read on the forward strand.
TGGGTTGGCTTGGGTTAAACTGGGCTGCACTGGGTTAAACTGGGCTGGGTTGGATTGAAGTGAGGTGGTCTGGGTTAAAGTGGGCTTGACTGGGTTAAACAGTGCTGGAGTGAACTGAAGTGGTCTGGGCAGGATGAAAGTGAGCTGGACTGGGTTAAACTGGGCTGGGTTGTATCCAAGTGGGCTGGGCTGGGTTAAACTGGGCTGGACTGGGGTAAAACTGGGCTGTACTGGGTTAAAGTGGGCTGGAGTGGGTTAAACTGGGGTGGGCTTTATCAAATTGGGCTGGACTGTGTTAAACTGGGCTGGAGTGGATTATACTGAGCTGGAGTATATTAAATATGGCTGGAGTGGGTTAAACTGGGCTGGGCTGGATCAAACTGGGCTGGACTGGTTTAGACTTGGCTGGACTGGGTTGAACTGGGCTGGGATTGATTGAAGTGATCTGGAGTGGATTAAACTGTGCAAGAGTGAAGTGAACTGGGCTGGGCTGGATTAAAGTGAGCTGGACTGAGTTAAACTGGTCTGGACTGGGTTAAACTGGGGTGGACTGGAGTAGATTGAGCTGGTGTGTATTAAATATAGGTGGACTGGGTTAAACTGGGCTGGGCTGGGTTAAACTGGACTGGAGTGGATTATAGTGAGCTGGAGTGTATTAAATATGGCTGGACTGGGTTAAACTGGGCTGGGCTGTAAGAAAGTGGGCTGGACTGGGTTAAACTTGGCTGGACTGGGTTAAACTGGGCTGGGCTGTATCAAACTGGGCTGGACTGGGTTAAACTGGGGTGGGCTGTATCAAACTGGTCTGGCCAGTGTTAAACTGGGCTGGAGTGGATTATACTGAGCTGGAGTGTATTAAATATGGTTGGACTGGGTTAAAGTGGGCTGGACTGGGATAAACTGGGCTGGCCTGGTTTAAACTGGGCTGGACTGGGTTAAACTGGGGTGGGCTGTATCAAACTGGTCTGGACAGGGTTAAACTGGGCTGGAGTGGATTATACTGAGCTGGAGTGTATTAAATATGGTTGGACTGGGTTAAACTGGGCTGGACTGGTTTAAACTGGACTGGAGTGGATTATAGTGAGCTGGAGTGTATTAAATATGGCTGGAGTGGGTTAAACCTGGCTGGGCTGTAAGAAAATGGGCTGGAGTGGGTTAAACTTTGCTGGACTGGGTTAAACTGGGCTGGGCTGTATCAAACTGGGCTGGACTGGGTTAAACTGGGGTGGGCTGTATCAAACTGGTCTGGACAGGGTTAAACTGGGCTGGAGTGGATTATACTGAGTTGGAGTGTATTAAATATGGTTGGACGGGGTTAAACTGAGCTGGACTGGGTTAAACTGGGCTGGACTGGGTTAAACTGGGGTGGGCTGTATCAAACTGGACTGGCCAGGGTTAAACTGGGCTGGAGTGGATTATACTGAGCTGGAGTGTATTAAATATGGTTGGACTGGGTTAAACTGAGCTGGACTGGGTTAAACTGGGCTGGGCTGGATCAAACTGGGCTGGACAGGGTTGAACTGTGCTAGAGTGAAGTGAACTGGGCTGGGCTGGATGAAGCTGAGCTGGACTGGGTTAAACTGGGCTGGGCTGGGTTAAACTGGACTGGAGTGGATTATAGTGAGCTGGAGTGTATTAAATATGGCTGGACTGGGTTAAACTGGGCTGGGCTGTAAGAAAGTGGGCTGGACTGGGTTAAACTTGGCTGGACTGGGTTAAACTGTGCTGGGCTGTATCAAACTGGGCTGGACTGGGTTAAACTGGGGTGGGCTGTATCAAACTGGTCTGGCCAGGGTTAAACTGGGCTGGAGTGGATTATACTGAGCTGGAGTGTATTAAATATGGTTGGACTGGGTTAAACTGGGCTGGACTGGGATAAACTGGGCTGGACAGGGTTGAACTGTGCTAGAGTGAACTGAAGTGGGCTGGGCTGGATGAAACTGAGCTGGACTGGGTGAAGGTTTCTGGTCTGGTTTAAACTGGGTTGGACTGGGTTAAACTTGGCTGGGCTGGATTATACTGAGCTGGAGTGTATGAAATATGGCTGGACTGGGTTAAACTGGGCTGGGCTGTATCAGACTG
>NW_026913170.1:0-11179 GCF_034315485.1 Pezoporus occidentalis
ATTTTTTTCCCTTTTCCCCAAAATTTTTTCCCCAAAGGAAAAAAAAATCAAAAGGGGGGCCCCCGGAACCCCCCAACCCACCCCCTTTTCCCAACCCCCAAAGTTTTTGGGGGCCGGTTTTCTTCCCTTTAAACCCTTTGGGTTTTTTTTTGGTTTTTGGCCCCCAAAGGGGGAGTGGGTTTGGGGGTTTTGGGGGGGCTTTTTAAAAAGGGGTTTTTGGGTGGGACAAAATTTCCCCCCAGGGGCCCCCGGGGAATTTTGGAAAATTTTTTTCTGAAAAACCCAAAAACCCGGGCCCCGAGGTTTTTTTTTAAGCCTTAAAAAGGGAATTTTGGGCCAAAAAACCCTTTCCCTTTCCCCCCCCCGGGGAAATTTTTCCCTTTCCGGGCGGGAAGGGGGAGGGAAAATTATTTTAAAAAAGGGGAAGGAAAAAGGGGGAGAAGAAATTTTTGGGTTTGTGAAAATTTTGGGCCCCCCAAAAAAACCCCCAAAAAAATTTTTTTTTTTTTTGGAAAAAATCCCAAAAACCCTCCCCTTTTAAAAAACCCCCCCATTTTTTTTTGCCCAGTTATTTCTTTCCCTTTTCATTGACCGGGGAAAATTTTTTTTTCCCCCCAACCAAACTTAATTTTTTTTTTAAAACCCCCTGTCCCCCCAAAACCCAAAAGCAAATTTTTTTGACGGGAATTTCCTTGGGTTCCCTTCCCTTTTCTTTTTCCCCCCAAAAATTTTTTTACCCCCGGGTAAATAAACCTACCCCATAAAACCCCCTTAAAAAAATTTTTGCAAAAAAGCAGCCGGTTGGGGCCGGGTTAAATTTCACACTTGGGTTTTTATTTTGCCCAAAAAAAAGGCAAAAAGAAAGGGGCCCCCCCCCCGTCTTTTTCTCTTAAAAACCGAGGTTTTTTCCCCTTTTTTTAAAAAAGGGAAAAATTTTTTTGCAAAAAAAAGGGGCGGTTTGTTTCTCCCTAAAAAAAAAAATTTTTTTTTTAAAATTTTTAAAAGAAAAAAAAGGGGTTTTTTCCCCCCGCCCTTTTTTTAAAAACTTTTACCTTTTTTTAAAAGGGAAAAAGGGCCCCCGGGGAAAATTTTTTAAAAATTTTTTCCCGGGTTTTTCCCGTTACCCCTTTTTTTTTTTCCCCCCCCCCCCAAAAACCCCCCCCCCCGGGGGGGGGCCCCCAAAGGGGGGAAAGGGGGAAATTTATTCCCCCTTCCCCAAGGGGGGGGTTTTTTCCCCCCCTGGCCCCAAAAAAAAATTTTTTGGGGGGGAAAAATTAAAAAGGGGGGGGGGGGGGCCCCCCCCCCCTTTTTTTTTTTTGGGTTTTAAAAAACCCTTTTTCCCCAAAAAAAAAAATTTAAAAAAAAAGGGGTTTTTAAAAAAGGGTTTTCCCCAAATTTAAAAACCCCCAAAAAATTTTTTTGGGGGGTTTTTTTTAAAAGGGGGGGAAAAAAGGGGGCCCCTTCCTTTTTAAAAAAAAACAAAAAAACCGGGGGGGGAGGGTTTTTTGGCCCAAAAAATTTTAAAAAAAACCCCCCCCCCCAAAAAAAAAAAAAAATTCCCCGGGGGGTTCCCAAAAACCCCCCCCCAACCCCCCCCTTTTTAAAGGGGGGGGCCCCCCCCTTTTTCCCCGGGAACCCCAAAGCCCCCCCCGGGGGCCCCAAAAAACCCCTTTCCCCAAAAAAAAAAAAACCCCTTTGGGGTTTTTTTGGGGGAATTAAAGGGGGGTTTTAAAAAAAAAACCCTATTAAAAAAAAAAAAAAATTTTAAAACCCTTTAAAAACCCCCCTTTAAAAAAGGTTTTTTTAAAAAAGGCCCGGCCGGGGGGGTTTTTGGGGGGGGGAAAAAAAAAAAAAAATTTTCCCCAAAAGGGGGGGTTTTTTTTTCGAAAAAATTTTTTGGGGGAAAAGGGAAAATTTTTTTTAAAAAAAGGGGAAAAAAATTTTTGGGGGTTTTTTTTGGGTTTTTTCCCAAAAATTTTTTGGAAACCCCCCCAAAAAAAACCCGGAAAAATTTTTTTTTTTGGGGAAAAAAAACCTTTGGGTTTTTCCCGGGGCCCCAAATTTTTAAAAAAAAAAAAAAAAAAAGGGGAAAAACCTTTTTTTTTTTAAAACCCCTTTTTTTTGGGTTTTAACGGGGGCCCCCCCCCCCCGGGGCTTCCGGGTTTTGGGGGGGGGTTTTTAAAAAATTTTTTTTTGGGGGAAAAAAAAAAATTTTTTTTTTTTTTTTTTTTAAAATTTTTTTTTTTTTTTTTTTTTTTTGTTTTTTTTTTTTTTTTTTTTTTTTTTTTTTTAAAAAAAAAAAATTTTTTTTTTTAAAAAAAATTTAAAAAATTTTTCCCCCCCCCAAAAAATTTTTTTTTAAAAAAAAAATTTTTTTTTCCCCCCCCCCCAAAAGGGAAAAAAAATTTTTTTTTAAAAAACCCCCCTTTTTTTTTTTTAAATTTTTTTTGGGGGTTTCCCCTTTTTTTTTTTTTAAAAAAAATTTTTTTTAAATTTTAAAAAAGGTTTTTTTTGGGGAAAAAATTTTTAAAAAAAAGGGGGGGGTTTTCCCCCCGGGTTTTTAAAAAAAAAGGCCGCTTTTTTTAAGGGGTAATTAAAAAACCTCCCAAAAAACCCCCCCTTTTTTTGGGGGGCCCAAATTTTCCCCCCCTTTTTTTTCCCCCCCCCCTTCCCCAAAACCCTTTTTTTTTTAAAGTTTCCCCCCCTTTTAAAAATTTTTGGGGGCCCCCTTTTTAAATTTTTTAATTTTGTTTTTTAGGGTTTTCCCCCCCCCGCCCTTTGGGGAGTTTTAAAACCCCCAAAAAATTGGTTTTTTCCTTTTTTTAAAAATTTTTTAAAAAGGGGCCCAAAACCCGGGGGAAACCAAAAAAAGGGGGGGGGGGCCCGTAAAAAAAAGGGGGGGGGAAAAAAAAGGGGAAAAACCCCCCAAAAAACCGGGGAAAAAAAAAAAAGGGGGGGGTTTTTGGAAAAAGGGGAAAACCGGCCCCCCCCCCTTTTTTTTAACCCCGGGGCCCCTTTTGGGGGTTTTTTTTTTAAAAAAAAATTTTGGAAAAAAAAAAAGGAAAAAAAACCTTAAAAAAAATTTTTTTGGAAAGGGTTTTTGGTTGGAACCAAGGGGGGTTTTTTTTGGGGATTAAACCGTTTTTTTAAAAAAACCCCCAATTTTTGGGGGGGGGAAAAAGGGGGGGGCCCCCCTTTTTTTTTTGGGTTTTTTTAAGGGGTTTTCCCCTTTTTAAAAAAACCCCCCCTTTTTTTTTTCCCCCCAAAAAAAACCCCCCCCTTTTGGGGGAAAAAAAAAAAAATTTTAAAAGGGGGGGGGCCCGGGGGTTTTTGGGGGGGAAAAATTTTAAAGAGGCCCCCCCTTTTTAAACCCCTTTTTCCCCCCCCGGGGTTTTTGGGGGGGTTTTCCCGGGGGGGGGGAAAAACCCCTTTGGCCCCCCTCCTTTTTTAAAAAAAAATTAAAAAGGGGGGGGGGGAAAAAAACCCCCCCGGGGGGGCCCCCCTTTTTGGGGGGGGGGCCCCAAAAGGGGGCCCCCCCAAAAACCCGGCAAAAAAAAGGGGTTTTAAACCCAATTTTTTTTTTTAAAAAAAAAATTTCACCCCCGGGGGGGGGTTTTAAAAGGTTGGGAAAAAGGGGGGGGGGTTAAAAAAAACCCCCCGGGGGGGTTTTTAAAAAAAAAAGGGGAAAAAATTTTTTTTTGGGGGGAGGGTTTTCCCCCGGGGTTTTTTTTCCCGCCCGGGTTTAAATTTAAAAGGAAAAAAAAAATTTTTTTTTTTAAAAAGGGTTTTTAAAATTTTTTTTTAAAAAAAAGGGGGTTTGGGGAGGGGGAAAAATTTTTTTTCCCCAAAAAAAAGGGGGGTTTTTAAAAAAAAAAAGGTTTTTTTTAAATTGGGGGGCCCCCCCCGGGGGGCCCCCTTTTTTAAAAAAAAATTTTCCCCCGGGGAAAAAATTTTTTTTTTTTTGGGGAAAAAATTTTTTTTAAAAAACCCCAAAACCCCCCAAAGGGGGGTTTTTTTTTTTTTTAAAAAAAAAAAGGATAATGGTTTAAATTAAGTTTTAAAAAAAATTTAAAAAACGTTGTTAAGTCTTTTTGTTTTTTTTTTTTTTTTTTTTTTTTTTTTTTTTTTTTTTTTTTTTTTTTTTTTTTTTTTTTTTTTTTTTTTTTTTTTTTTTTTTTTTTTTTTTTTTTTTTTTTTTTTTTTTTTTTTTTTTTTTTTTTTTTTTTTTTTTTTTTTTTTTTTTTTTTTTTTTTTTTTTTTTTTTTTTTTTTTTTTTTTTTTTTTTTTTTTTTTTTTTTTTTTTTTTTTTTTTTTTTTTTTTTTTTTTTTTTTTTTTTTTTTTTTACGAGGCTCGGAGCAGAAAAGAGGAGGCCTTTGGCCTTGGCACAGGTTCCCAAACAGTTGGTGTCGAAGGCCCCTTACAGCGTGGCTCTTTCCCGTTTTACCCCAAGGGGGAACTTGGAAAAAAACACAGTTTCCCGAAGTACTTCCCTTTTAAAAAAAAAATTTTTTTTTTCCTTTTCCCCAAAAAGGGGGGGGGGTTTTAAATTAAAATTTAAAAAATGCAAAAAAGGGAACCCCCAATTCCCAATCCAAAAAAGGGGAAAAAAACCCCCCCCTTTTTTTAAAAAAAAAAAAAAACCAGCAAAAACACATTTTTTTTTAAAAAAAAAAAAACCGACAAAATGTTTTTTGTGGTTTTTTTTTTTAAAAAAAAAAAAAACCCTTTAATTTTTTTTTTTTTTTTTTCCCTTTTTTTTTTTTGGTTTTTACCTTTTAATTTCTTTTCCCCCGGGGGTTTTTTTTTTAAAAAAACCTTTTTAAAAATTTTTGGCCGGGGGGGTTTTTAAAAAAAGGGGGGGGGCCAAAAAAACCCCCGGTTTTTCCCTTTTTTTCCCCCCCCGGGGGGGGGGGCCCGGGGTTGGGGGGGGAAAAAAAACCCGGAAGGGGGAAAAAATCCTGGCTTTGGGGGCCCCCCCCCCCCCCCCCAAAAAAAAAAAGGGGGGCCCCTTTTTTGGCCCCGGGGGGGGAAACCCCCTTTGGGGCCCTTTTTTTTCCCCCCCGGGGGGGTGGGGGGAAAAGGGGGGCCGGGGGGAGGAAAAACCCAACCCAAAACCCCCTTTTTTCCCCCCCAACCCCAAAAAGGTTTTTTGGGGGGGCCCCCCCGGCCGGGGAAGGGGGGGGGGGGGGGGGGGGGGGGGGGGGGGGCCCCCAAAAAGGGAAAGCTTTGGGGCCCCCCCTTTCCTTTTTTGGGGGCCCCCAAAAAAAGGGGGGGGGGGGGTTTTTAAAACCGGTTTTTTTTTTTTCCCCGCCCCTTTTTTCCCCCCGGGTTTTTTCCCCCCCGGGGGCCCCCCCCCCAGGGTTTTTTGGGGGGTTTTTTGGGGGGGGGGGGAAAAAACCCCCCCCCCCCCCCTTTTTTCCCCTTTTAAAAAAACCCCCCCCCAAAAAAAATTTTGGGGGGGGTTTTCCCCCCGGGGGGGGCCCGGAAAACCCAAAAAAAAAATTGGGAAAACCCCCCAAAAAAAAAAAAAAAAAAAGGGGGGGGGTTTTTTTTTTTTTTTTGCTTGGGGGGGGGCAAAAGGTTTCCCCCCCCCCCTTTGGGGGGGGGGGGAGGGATTTAAAAACCCCCGGGGGCCCCGGGGGGGGGGAAAATTTTTTTTAATTCCCCAAAGGGGGGGGAAAAAAAATTTTGGGGCCCCCCCCGGGGGGGTTTTGGGGGGGCCCTTTTTGGGGGGGGGGTTTTTTTTTCCCCCGGGGGGCCCCCCAAAAAGGGGGGGGGGGTTTAAATTTTTCCCCAAAAAAACCCCCCCCGGCCCCCCCCCCCGGGAAAATTTTAAAAAAAATTTTTTTTTAAATTTTTAAAAAAAAAAAGGGGGTTTTTTTAATTTTCCCCCCCGAAAAAAAAAAAAAAAAAAAATGCCCCCCCAAATTAAAAACCCCCCCCCTTTCCAAACCCCGGGGGGCCCTTTTAAAGGGGGCCCTTTTAAAAAACCCCTTTTTAAAGGGCCCCCTTTTTTTTTTCCCTTTTTTCCCCCCCCCTTTTTAAAATTTTCCCCGGGGTTTTTTCCCCCCCCCCCCCAAAAAAAAAAGGGGGGGGGGTTTTCAAAAAATTTTAAACCAAAGGGGGGCCCCCCTTTTTTTTTAAAAAAAACCCAAACCCTGTTTTCCCCTTTTTTTTGGGCCTATGTCCCCCCCTTTTTTTCCCCCGGGTTTTTTTTGGGGGCACCCCCTTCCCGGGGGGGGGGTTTTTTTTTTTTCCCCCCTTCTTTCCCCCCCCCGGGGCCCCCCCTTTGGGTTTTCCCCCCCCCCGGGGGCCCCGGGGGCCGGGGCCCCCCCCTTTTTGGGGGGGGGTTTTTTAAAAGGGGTTTTAAAATTTTTCTAAAAAGGGAAAAAAAAAAAAAACCCCCCCTTTTTTTTCCCCCCCGGGTTTTTTTTTGGGGGGGGGGGGGGCCCCCCCCGTTTGGGGGGAAAAAATCCCTTTCCCCCCCCCGGGGGGGGGGGTTTTTTTTTTTTTCCCCCCCGGGGGGGGGGGCCCAAAAACCCCCCCCCTTTTCCCCCGGCCGGGGCCCCCCAAAAAGGGGGTTTTTCCCGGGGGGGTTTTTTTTCCCCTTTTTCCCCCAAAAAAAACCCCCCCCCCCCTTTCCCCGGGGGGGGGGTTTGGGAAAATTTAAAAAAAAACTTTTCCCAAAAAAAGGGGGGGGGGGGGCCCCCCCCCCCCTTTTTTTCCCCCCGGGGGGCCGGGGGGAAAAGGCCCTAAAAAAAAATTTTTTTTTTTTTGGGGGCCCCCCAAAAACCCTTTGAATTTATTTTCCCCCAAATTAGGTCCCTCCCTTCCAGGTCCTGTTTTCCGGGCAAACACAGGTTCGGCAAGGGGACTTAAAACCCCAATAAACCCTTCCCCTTCTGCCAAAAGGGGGGGGCCTTCAAGGCAGTTTGAGGGTAGGGAAGGGGTCAGAAAGTAGCCAAATCCCGGGTGGGAATTGCAGGGGCCCTTGGAAACCTAGCTTAATCCCATTCCCCCAAAAAAAAACTCAACCAAGAATTTTCTTTTCCATTTTTTCCTTAACTTTCCCCCTTAAATTATGGAAAAGTCCCAGGGCCTTGGGGGTTTTTAAGACCATGTTCCCTTTTGTCTTAGTTTTTGGCGGGAAAGAATTCCCCCCCTTTCGTCTATTCCCCCGTTCAAGGGGTGTTTAGGATTTTGCATGTCCTTGAAGGAAAAAAGCAAAATGTTTTATATATGTCCAATCTAGGTTGGAGTCACAGGATTTTACGGTAATGAAATTAATACTTTCCACTTGAAAACCCTGGGGTTTTGGGGCCAATTGAGATGCCATTAAAAGGGAGGAAAAATTGCTTCAAATAAAATTCAGCAATTTAAAACTTTGGGGTTTTCTTATTTATCTTTTTTTTTTAAAAAAAATTTTTAAAATCCGTTGTCCCAAAAGGCTAAATGGCGAAAGACCATTAATGTTTTCCCTTGTTAGTTTTGACATGACACCTGGATTTAGCAATTGCCATGAATTAACCTTGAAAAGATCCATCAGAAAGGTGAAAGCTTTTTGGGAAAGCAGAAGCAAAAGAGGCAGGATGGAGGTTAATAGAGGTTTCTTTCAAGTCTATCCACGACAGTTTTATTCTGTCAGGCAACCTGATGTTCAGCTCTTTCCACAGTTCAGTGCTCAGTTACCTACCCAGGTTCACTAAACTGGCTTAGCAATGGACGCACCTCGCTGCGTAGATGACCTTTCTGACAGCCTGGGAAGTGATTTGTGGAACTCATGTGCTCAGACTTGCATGCTGCAAAGGCCGCACGTAAAACATTCTTACTTGCTGAAACCACATCAAGTAACTCCAAAAGAGGCTTTCAAAAGTAGTGAGGAGTACCTCTAAGTGGCATAATCTCCCTGAGCCTCAGATCGTAACACAGCCTGCTGATCTCACGGAAATCTTATGAAAGTTACTTATTTTGTGTGTGTGTGAAACTCACAGATTCTGTAATTAAGCCTTTCGTTGAAAAGAAAGTAAAGAAATCAATAATGCTGGATTCAGGGAGTAATTTGCAACACAAATGGTTTAGTATCCCACATTAAGCATAGGAAGCGAGACAAAATACTGAAGTCTGAGCACTCTTCGCTTTGTGCCCTGAGAGGGGCAGGGAAAAAATAGCAGACGTTAATGGAATTTAAAGTAACATGCTATATAACCACCAGAGGGATAGCTCCCGGTATGGTTGCTCACACATAATACACATTGCTACCATATCATAATACACATTATCTATCTTACATGACCCTGGTTCTAACATCTTCCTTTTCCCTTTTATCTTCACTACAATATTTTAACCTTCCAGTCATAAAACAAAGGCAAATAGCCTGCACACAGCGTCAGTTTGGATAAATATTTCAAACAGCACCGGTGGAGTCCAAGCTCTGCAGATGCTTGTTATACCAACAGACGATTGGATCTTTTCCCCTTTCTCTCCTACAGCGTTATCCCATGGAGAGTCAGTTTTATGATCACATCTCTGTGCTGTCCAAGATTTGCTATATCAGTTTCTTACAGGAAACAAAGCTAACACAAAATTACCATCTCTGTGTCTGCTTGAGCCCTTGTCAGATTTTCTGTTTCCCCATCCCTCAAGAATTAAAGCTGTTTTATGAATAAAAAAGAGACATACGCAACCAACTGCTGCCTACACGGAAACTAGAAAACTCTGCCCTTACATGTTCTGAAAGCCCATGAGCCTATCAGCACATAACAAATAACAGATTAGCTTTCAAGACGTCTAAGCCAAATGAATGGCAACCAGGAAAACAGGTTGGGAAGGTTGATGGATGAACTGTAGAGGGGTTTGGGTATGAAGAGAGTTAGCAACGTAGCAAGGAGGATTGGCAGACATAAGAGCGCTGGTGGAAAATTGCAGGAGCTGTAGGGAGAAGATTTTGGTAGTGGGGAGAGTATCCTGAGGATGAATTGGAGTGATTCCAGTAAAATCTACAAGCTGCTGCTTAGAAGTTTCTATTCAGGTACCGCACGGAGGTACTGGATGCTCCCTCCACATTTCATGACACTAGGAAACCCTACAAAGCCAAGACAAGCAAAGAGCAAAATACCGAATCCTTACTCAAGTCCTGTACCTGTACACTGACCTTTAGGATACTTCCCATGAGAAAAGCTAAGCAGGGAGCTTAAATCCTGTAAAGTAGAGGAGCTGGTATCTCAAAAAAACAGTTTTGCTCAGGTAACTGCAGTTACCATTTTCATTTAATATTGCATTACTACTTTATGCTGAAATTGGGCTAGGATAAAGCCAATAGCCTTCCTTTGGACCCTTCAGAGTGCACACGGCTTGCAGGGTTAACTCCTGTAAGTGACAATTGCTATTTTGGTTTGAGGTGCTTTGCAGTCTTTCAGAAAATACCCCCACACAATGCTTTCTTCACCAAAAGAGATAACTTTTTTTTAAATTCTAAAGGAGAAATCCAGATGCTCCAAATGGAAGGTACATGTCTTCTAGATATGATGCTGTGTGTAGCTTGTGGCACAGGTTCACAGACTGGACATTTGAGCGTGAAGAAAATAAAAGCTACATCTTACTGATGCCCCCAAACTGACAAAACATGCTTTACTGGAATTCCTCTGCTCAGCCAACAGCTCATAGAGAGCATGTATCTTCTCCAGTGAGAGGTCTTGTACCATACTGTTAAAGGATGCTGCTATACACTTATTTAGGCTACCCAGAGGGATTAATTTATCAGTTTTTTCTTATTCTTGCTGCTGTAGACCCTGTCTTTTGGTTATTTCTGAGCACTGTAGTAGAACCAGAGAGCTGGAGGATCTCCAGTTAGGTTTGTGTTTTCACCACCAGTCCCTAGGGTGAGGAATTCAGCAGGGCTGTTGCTAAAGAGCAGCAGCTTCCATAACAAAAAGTAGAGGAAAACCAAAACCTCGTTCCAAAACATACTGCATGCAGCAGGCCTTGTCCTTACTAGACTTCTCTTTAAAATCCAGAGAGGAGGTATGTCTTGCAGTTACCCTGGAAGTGAGTAATTTGGGAATTTCTGACATAAATAAAATCACAGTGAGCAGTTCTAGAAGTGGCTTGAATTTTTTTACATGCTGGCATGTCATTCGTATTCCTGCAAGGGTCAATATGCCTTCCCACAGAGCAACAGTGAGCCGTGTTTTAATATAAAGTAGCCTCTTCTTTTCTAGAAGATGAATGAAGGAGACCTTTGAACACTGACATTTTATACAGTCTCTTGTATTCAGTTTTGGAATACCTGCTCCCTCTTTTGACCTCCGACATTCCCTCTACATGGCTCCTCTACTGCTTCCAATATGAGTCGAATAAAAAACACTCCCCAAGAGCTGGTCTCTTGCCTTCAGCTGCAGTGCGAGGGGGTGTGCATGGCTGAGGATGACTGTCTGTCTTCATTCCATGTCTGTGCCACAGCCAAAACCCAGCAAGGTGAGGACGAAGGGAGAGGAGCAGTGTGAGCAAGGCACAGAGGTCTGAGAGCATCATGTCACTTGAGTGGAGCTAAACACTGCCCTGTGAATGCAGCACAGCCCTTCCCTACATGCTCTCTCCCAGGCAGGGCTGTGTGTCCCGCAGGAACAGGGGTTTCGCCAAGGACACAGCCCATCTCAACACTCCCCTTTGCAGTGCACACAGGTGGCTTCTCTGAAGGGTGTAGCCAGAAACGCAGATGCTCTGCATGACCTTTGCCATGGGTTAAATGCCACAGACAAGTCCCCCGGAGCACCAACAGTTAAGGAGAGAGAATCGCAAATTACAGTCTGAAAGACTCCTAGAATCTTAGAAGTCGGGGACCTCTTTGAATAGGAACCTTGAGATGTTATGGGATGTGCTCTGGTGACGAAGCTCGTGCTTGCTGCGGAGGGGACCCACAGAGAAAAGGCTGAGTGGGAGGAGGGCTCAGGACTCACCCTGCTCCCCTGGGACAAGCCCTGTCTCAACGGGTCTCCCAGAGCTGCCCTGGGACAGGACCTTCCCTCAACCCTCAGGTGTCACGCAGCAGGCAGGAGCAGACGGACAGGGGCTGTCCCTGGCTTGGACAGGAAGAACTGGTGAGATGAAGCTCCACTCTTGGGCCCAAGACCTTGCTGCTCTGCCCGCAGACCCCAGCGCAGGGGGTCAGCCATGGGTGGG
>NW_026913171.1:0-13845 GCF_034315485.1 Pezoporus occidentalis
ATAATGGGGTTCTATGAGGTAATAATGGAGCTCTATGAGGGAATACTGGGGCTCTATGAGGCAATAGTGGGGCCCCATGTGGTTATAAAGGGGCTCTATGATGCAATAATGGGGCTCTATGAGGCTATAATGGGGTATATGAGGCAATAATGGGGCTCTGTGAGGCAATAACGGGGTTCTAGTAGGCAATAATGAGGCTCTATGACGCTCTAATGAGGTCTACGAGGCTATAATGGCGTCTATGGGGTTATAATAGGTTTTATAGGGCACCAGTCTGGACAATGTCAAGTGAGAAAGGTTTGTCTCACAGAGGCAAAAGGATACTGGGGCACGAATTAGCAGGGCTCATTTGGAGAGCTTTAAACTAGATTCGAAGGGGGATGGGGTTGTTGCTGGGCTTGCCCCAGTGGGGCAGCGCTCCAGAATTAATGAAGACTGGGAGGCCTCCTATAATCCTAGGGTGAAATCGGTGTGCTCAGCTCGCTCCCTGAAATGTCTGTACACCAATGCGCGCAGCATGGGAAATAAACAGGAGGAGTTGGAAACTTGTGTTAAGTCAGGAGACTATGATCTGGTGGCAATTACAGAGACTTGGTGGGACAGCTCACATGACTGGAATATAGTCATGGAGGGCTATGTCCTTTTTAGGAAAGACAGGCCAGCCAGGAGGGGTGGTGGGGTTGCTCTTTATGTGCGGGAGCAACTACAATGCACCGAGTTCTATCCAGGGACAGATGATGAGCGAGTTGAGAGTCTGTGGATGAGAATTAAGGGGCAGGCTGGCAGGGGGGATACTGTTGTAGGTGTCTGTTACAGACCACCAGATCAGGGTGAGGAAGTTGACGAGGCCTTCTACAGGCAGCTGAGAGAGGCCTCACAGTCACAGGCCGTGGTCGTCATGGGGGATTTTAACTTCCCTGATGTTTGCTGGAAGGACCACTCGGCAACCCAGCCGCAGTCCAGGAGGTTCCTCCAGTGTGTGGATGATAACTTCCTCCTGCAAATGGTGGATGAGCCGACCAGGAGAGGAGCGCTGCTGGATCTCATCCTCACTAACAAGGAGGGTCTGGTTGAAGCAGTAAGGGTAGAGGGCTGCCTTGGTTGCAGCGACCACGAGATGGTGAAGTTCAGGATCTTGTGTGGTAGGACTAGTAGAATACCAAGTAGAATTGCAACCCTGGACTTTAGCAGGGCAAACTTTGGCCTTTTCAAGCAATTGCTAGGGGAAATTCCATGGGCAAGGCTGCTTGAAGGAAAAGGGGCCCAAGATAGTTGGGTGACATTCAAGGACTGCTTTTTCCGTGCTCAAGATCGGAGCATCCCGACACGTAGGAAGTCAAGGAAGAGGGCCAAGAGACCTGTGTGGCTAAATAGGGAATTGCTGGGTATGCTCAAGTGGAAGAGGAGAGTTTACAGGTCATGGAAGGAGGGGCTGGCCACTTGGGAGGAATATAAGGCTGCTGCTAGGGGATGTAGGAAGGCAGCTAGGAGGACTAAGGCTTCCTTAGAATTAAACCTGGCAAGAAGGGTCAAGGACAGCAAAAAGAGCTTTTTCAAATACATGGCAGACAAAACTAACACCAGAGGCAATGTAGGCCCACTGATGAACGGGATGGGTGCCCTGGTGACAGAAGATGCAGAGATGGCAGAGTTACTGAATGCCTTCTTTGTCTCTGTCTACTCTGCTGCAGGCAGTCCTGAAGAGCCCTATACCCCTGAGACCTTAGATGAAGTCAGGTCGACGGAGCGACTTGCCTTAGTCGATGAGGAATGGGTTAGAGATCAGTTGAGCAATCTGGACGTCCATAAATCCATGGGTCCAGATGGGATGCACCCGCGGGTGCTGAGGGAACTGGCGGAAGTCATTGCTAGACCACTCGCCATCATCTTTACCAAGTCCTGGGAAACGGGAGAGGTGCCTGAGGACTGGAGGAAAGCAAATGTCACTCCGGTCTTCAAAAAGGGCAAGAAGGAGGACCCGGGTAACTATAGACCGGTCAGCCTCACCTCCATCCCTGGGAAAGTGATGGAACACCTTGTCCTTGGTGCCATCTTAAAGCATATCAAGGATAAGAGGGTTACGAGGGGCAGTCAACATGGCTTCACCAGGGGGAAATCATGTTTGACCAATCTCTTAGCCTTTTATGAGGAAATAACACGGTGGATGGATGATGGCAGAGCGGTGGATGTGGTCTACCTTGACTTCAGCAAAGCCTTTGACACAGTCTCCCACAGCATCCTCACGGCTAAATTGAGGAAGTGTGGACTGGATGACCAGGTAGTGAGGTGGACTGCGAACTGGCTGAAGGAGAGAAGCCAGAGAGTTGTAGTCTATGGGGCTGAGTCTAGTTGGAGGCCTGTAACTAGTGGAGTGCCTCAAGGGTCAGTACTGGGACCGGTATTATTTAATATATTCATCAATGATTTAGATGAGGGAATTGAGTGTACTATCAGCAAGTTTGCTGATGACACTAAGCTGGGAGGAGTGGCTGACACGCCAGAAGGCTGTGCTGCCATCCAGCGAGACCTGGACAGGCTGGAGAGTTGGGCAGGGAATAACGGGATGAAATATAACAAGGGAAAGTGTAGAGTCCTGCATCTGGGCAGGAACAACCCCAGGTTCCAGTATAGGTTGGGGAACGACCTGCTAGAGAGCCGTGTAGGGGAGAGGGACCTGGGGGTCCTAGTGGACGACAGGATGACCATGAGCCAACACTGTGCCCTTGTGGCTAAGAAGGCCAATGGCATCCTGGGATGTATTAGAAGGGCGGTGGTTAGTAGGTCGAGAGAGGTCCTCCTTCCCCTCTACTCTGCCCTGGTGAGACCCCATCTGGAATATTGTGTCCAGTTCTGGGCCCCTCAGTTCAAGAAGGACAGGGAGCTGCTGGAGAGAGTCCAGCGCAGGGCAACCAAGATGATTAAGGGAGTGGAGCATCTCCCTTATGAGGAAAGACTGAGGGAGCTGGGTCTTTATAGTTTAGAGAAGAGGAGACTGAGGGGTAGGCTATAATAGGGTTTATGAGGCAATAATGGGCTCTAGGACGCAATAATGGGGCTCTATGAGGCAATAGTAGGCTCTATGGGGAAATAATTTGGCTCTATGATGCACTAATGGGGGTTCTATAACGCAATAATAGGGCACTATGAGGCAATAATGGGGCTCTATGTCGCAACAATGGGGCTCTAGGAGGCTATAATGAAGTCTATGAGGCAATAACGGGGCTCTATGTGGTTATAAAGGGTCTCTATGATGCAATAATGTGGCTCTATGAGGCTATAATGGGGCTCTATGAGGTTATAATGGGGCTCTATTAGGCTATAATGAAGTCTATGAGGCAATAACGGGGCTCTATGTGGTTATAAAGGGTCTCTGTGATGCAATAATGTGGCTCTATGCGCCAATAATGGGGCTCTAAAACGCAATACTGGGGCTCTACGAGGTAATAATGGGGCTCTATTAGGCAATACTGGGGCTCTGTGAGTCAGTACTGGGGCTCTATAATGCAATAATGGGGCTCTATGTGGTAAGAATGGGGCGCTATGATGCAATAGTGGGGCTCTATGAGGCAATAATGGGGCTCTATGAGGCTATGCTGGGGCTCTATGAGGCTATGCTGGGGTCTGTGAGGCTATGCTGGGGTCTATGAGGCTATAATAGGATTTATGAGGCAATAATGGGGCTCTGTGATGCAATAATGGAACACTAGGAAGCAATAATGGGGCTCTATAACGCAATACTGGGGCTCTACGAGGTAATAATGGGGCTCTATGAGGCAATAACGGGGCTCTAGGACGCAATACTGGGGCTCAATGATGGCTATAATGAGGTCTATGAGGCTATAATGGGGCTCTATGTGGTTATAATTGGGTCTATGAGGCTATTCTGGGGCTCTATGAGGCAATACTGGGGCTCTATGAGGCAATAATGGGGCTCTATGAGGCAACAATGGGGGTCTATGAGGAAATAATGGGGCTCTATTAGGCAATAATGGGCCTCTATGAGGTTATAATGGGGATGTGTTAGGCTATAATAGGGTTTATAAGGCAATAATGGGGCTCTATGATGCAATAATGGGGCTCTATGAAGCAATAATGGGGCTCCATGAGGCTATAATGGGGTCTATCACGCAATAATGGAGGTCTATGTCGGAATAATGGAGGTCTATGTCGCAATAATGGGGCTCTATGAGGCAATAATGGGGCTCTATGAGTCAATAATGGGGTTCTATGTCGTCATAAAGGGGCTCTATGAGGCAATAATGGGGCTCTATGAGGCAATAATGGGGCTCTGTGAGGCAATAATGGGGTCTATGTCGAACAATGGTGGTCTATGAGGCAATATTGGGGCTCTATGTCGTTATAAAAAGGCTCTATGTGGGAATAATGGGGCTCTATGAGGCAACAATGGGGGTCTATGAGGAAATAATGGGGCTCTATTAGGCAATAATGGGGCTCTATGAGGTTATAATGGGGATGTGTTAGGCTATAATAAGGTTTATAAGGCAATAATGGGGCTCTATGATGCAATAATGGGGCTCTATGAAGCAATAATGCGGCTCCATGAGGCTATAATGGGGTCTATGACGCAATAATGGCGCTCTATGTCGCAATAATTGAGCTCTATGAGGCAATAATGGGGCTCTATGTCGTTATAAAGGGGCTCTATGACGCAATAATGGGGCTCTATGAGGCAATACTGGGGCTATATGAGGCAATAATGGGGCTCTATGTCGCAACAATGGGGCTCTATGAGGCAATAATGGGGATGTGTTAGGCTATAATAGGGTTTATAAGGCAATAATGGGGCTCTATGAGGTAATAATGGAGCTCTATGAGGGAATAATGGGGCTCTATGAGGCAATACTGGGGCCCCATGTGGTTATAAAAGGGCTCTATGACGCAATAATGGGGCTCTATGAGGCTATAATGGGGTCTATGAGGCAATAATGGGGCTCTATGAGGCAATAACGGGGCTCTATTAGGCAATAATGGGGCTCTATGACTCTCTAAGGAGGTCTACGGGGCTATAATGGCGTCTATGGAGTTATAATGGGGCTCTATGAGGCTATAACGGGGCTCTACGAGGTAATAATGGGGCTCTATGAGGCAATAACGGGGTTCTATGAGGCTATAATGGGGTCTATGAGGCTATTCTGGGGCTCTATGGAGCAATAATGGGACTCTACGAGTAAATAATGGGGCTCTATGTTGCAATCATGGTGCTCTATGAGGCAATAATGGGGCTCTGATGCAATAATGAGGCTCTATGAGGTTATAATGGGCCTCTATGATGCAATAATGGGGCTCTGTGAGGCAATAATGCGGCTCTATGAGGCTATAATGATGTCTTCGAAGCTATAATGGGCCTCTATGAGGTTATAATGGGGATGTGTTAGGCTATAATAGGGTTTATAAGGCAATAATGGGGCTCTATGATGCAATAATGGGGCTCTATGAGGCTATAATGCGGCTCCATGAGGCTATAATGGGGTCTATGATGCAGTAATGGAGCTCTATGTCGCAATAATGGAGCTCTATGAGGCAATAATGGAGCTCTATGAGGCAATAATGGGGTTCTATTTCGTTATAAAGGGGGTCTATGACGCAATAATGGGGCTCTATGAGGTAAGAATGGAGCTCTATGAGGGAATACTGGGGCTCTATGAGGCAATACTGGGGCCCCATGTGGTTATAAAGGGGCTCTATGACGCAATAATGGGGCTCTATGAGGCTATAATGGGGTATATGAGGCAATAATGGGGCTCTATGAGGCAATAACGGGGCTCTATTAGGCAATAATGGGGCTCTATGACGCTCTCATGAGGTCTACGAGGCTATAATGGCGTCTATGGGGTTATAATGGGGCTCTATGAGGTTATAATGGGGCTCTATGAGGCTATAACGGGGCTCTATGAGGTAATAATGGGGCTCTATGAGGCAATAATGGGGCTCTATGAGGCTATAATGGGGCTCTATGAGGTTATAATGGGGCTCTGTTAGGCTATAATAGGGTTTATGAGGCAATAATGGGCTCTATGATGCAATAATGGGGCTCTATGAGGCAATAGTAGGCTCTATGGGGAAATAATTTGGCTCTATGATGCACTAATGGGGGTTCTATGACGCAATAATGGGGCTCTATGAGGCAATAATGGGGCTCTATGTGGCAACAATGGGGCTCTAGGAGGCTATAATGAAGTCTATGAGGCAATAACGGGGCTCTATGTGGTTATAAAGGGTCTCTATGATGCAATAATGGGGCTCTATGAGGCTATAATGGGGCTCTATGAGGTTATAATGGGGCTCTATGAGGCTATAATGAAGTCTATGAGGCAATAATGGGGCTCTATGTGGTTATAAAGGGTCTCTATGATGCAATAATGTGGCTCTATGAGGCTATAATGGGGCTCTATGAGCTTATAATGGGGCTCTATAAGGCTATAATGAAGTCTATGAGGCAATAATGGGGCTCTATATGGTTATAAAGGTTCTCTAGGATGCAATAATGTGGCTCTATGAGCCAATAATGGGGCTCTAAAACGCAATACTGGGCTCTACGAGGTAATAATGGGCCTCTGTGAGTCAATACTGGGGCTCCATGATGCAATAACGGGGCTCTATGAGGCTATAATGGGGATCTATGAGGCAACAATGGGGCTCTATGAGGCTATAATGGGGCTCTAAGGCAATAATGAGGTTCTATGGGGCTATAATAGGGTTGTAAGATGCAATAATGGGGCACTATGATGCAATAATGGGGCTCTATGAGGCAATACTGGGGCTCTATGAGGCAATAATGGGGCTCTATGTCACAGCAGTGGGGCGCTATGAGGCAATAATGGGGCTCTATGAAATAATAATGGAGCTCTATGAGGGAATACTGGGTCTCTATGAGGCAATACTGGGGCCCCATGTGGTTATTAAGGGGCTCTATGACGCAATAATGGGGCTCTATGAGGCTATAATGGGGTATATGAGGCAATAATGGGGCTCTATGAGGCAATAATGGGGTTATAATGGGGCTCTATGAGGCTATAATGGGGTCTATGAGGCTATAATGGGGCTCTATGAGGCAATAATGGGGCTCTATGAGGCTATAATGGGGCTCTATGAGGGTATAATGGGGCTCTATGAGGTTATAATGGGGATGTATTAGGCAATAATAGGGTTTATGAGGCAATAATGGGGCTCTATGGGGTTAAAATGGGGCACTATGACGCACTATGGGATATCACGGGGCTCTATGAGGCAATAATGGGGCTCTATGAGGCAATAATGGAGCTCTATGAGGTTATAATGGGGCTCTAGTAGGCTATAATGAAGTCTATGAGGCAATAATGGGGCTCTATGTGGTTATAAAGGTGCTGTATGACGCAATAATGGGCTCTATGAGGCAATAATGGGGCTCTATGAGGTTATAATGGGGCTCTATGAAGTTATAATGGGGCTCGGTTAGGCTATAATACGGTTTATGAGGCAATAATGGGCTCTATGTGGCTATAATGGGGCTCTATGAGGTTATAACGGGGCTCTAAGAGGCAATAATGTGGCTCTATGAGGCAATAATGGGGCTCTATAATGGGGCTCTGTGAGTCAGTACTGGGGCTCTATGAATCTATAATGAAGTCTATGAGGCAATACTGGGGCCCCATGTGGTTATAAAGGGGCTCTATGAGGCAATAATGGGGCTCTATGAGGCAATAATGGGGCTCTATGAGGCAATTTCGAGGCTCTACGAAGTAATAATGGGGCTCTATGAGGTAATAATGGGGCTCTAAGAAGTAATAATAGGGCTCTATGAGGCAATAATGGGGCGCTATGAGGCTATAATGGGGCTCTATGAGGTTATAATGGGGCTCTGTTAGGCTATAATAGGGTTTATGAGGCAATAATGGGCTCTATGAGGATATAATGGGGCTCTATGAGGCAATAGTAGCCTCTACAAGAAATAATGGGGCTCTATGAGGCAATAATGGGGCTCTATGAGGTTATAATGGGGCCTATGGGGTCTATGAGGCTATAATAGGATTTATGAGGCAATAATGGGGCTCGGTGATGCAATAATGGAACACTATGAAGCAATAATGGGGCTCTATAACGCAATACTGGGGCTCTACGAGGTAATAATGGGGCTCTATGAGGCAATAAAGGGGCTCTATGACACAATACTAGGGCTCAATGATGGCTATAATGAAGTCTATGAGGCTATAATGGGGCTCTATGGGGTTATAATTGGCCTCTATGAGGCAGTAATAGGGGCTCTATGAGGGATTAATGGGACTCTATATAGCAACAATGGGACTCTATGAAGCTGTAATGGGGTCTATGAGGCTATTCTGGGGCTCTATGGAGCAATAATGGGACTCTACGAGTAAATAATGGGGCTCTATGTTGCAATCATGGTGCTCTATGAGGCAATAATGGGGCTCTGATGCAATAATGAGGCTCTATGAGGTTATAATGGGCCTCTATGATGCAATAATGGGGCTCTAAGAGGCAATAATGCGGCTCTATGAGGCTATAATGATGTCTTTGAGGCTATAATGGGCCTCTATGAGGTTATAATGGGGATGTGTTAGGCTATAATAGGGTTTATACGGCAATAATGGGGCTCTATGATGCAATAATGGAGCTCTATGAGGCAATAATGGGGCTCTATGAGGCAATAATTGGGTTCTATGACGTTATAAAGGGGCTCTAGGACGCAATAATGGGGCTCTATGAGGCAATACTGGGGCTCTATGAGGCAATAATGGGGTTCTATGAGGTTATAATGGGGCTGTATGAGGGTATAATGGGGCTCTATGATGCAATAATGGGGCTCTATGAGGCAATAATGGGGCTTTATGGGCAATAATACTGCTCTATGAGGCTATAATTGGGCTCTATCTATAATGCTCTATCAATATGGGGGCTATAATGGGGCAAATAATGGGGCTCTATGAGGCTATAATGGGGCTCTATGAGGCTATAATGGGGCTCTATGAGGCAATAATGGGGCTCTGTTAAGCTATAATAGGGTTTATGAGGCAATAATGGGCTCTAGGACGCAATAATGGGGCTCTATGAGGCAATAGTAGGCTCTATGGGGAAATAATTTGGCTCTATAATGCACTAATGGGGGTTCTATGAGGCAATAATGGGGCTCTATGAGGCAATAATGGGGCTCTATGTCCCAACAATGGGGCTCTAGGAGGCTATAATGAAGTCTATGAGGCAATAATGGGGCTCTATGTGGTTATAAAGGGTCTCTATGATGCAATAATGTGGCTCTATGAGGCTATAATGGGGCTCTATGAGGTTCTAATGGGTCTCTATTAGGCTATAATGAAGTCTATGAGGCAATAACGGGGCTCTATGTGGTTATAAAGGGTCTCTGTGATGCAATAATGTGGCTCTATGCGCCAATAATGGGGCTCTAAAACGCAATACTGGGTCTCTACGAGGTAATAATGGGGCTCTATTAGGCAATACTGGGGCTCTGTGAGTCAGTACTGGGGCTCTATAATACAATAATGGGGCTCTATGGCGTAAGAATGGGGCGCTATGATGCAATAGTGGGGCTCTATGAGGCAATAATGGGGCTCTATGAGGCTATGCTGGGGCTCTATGAGGCTATGCTGGGGTCTGTGAGGCTATGCTGGGGTCTATGAGGCTATAATAGGATTAATGAGGCAATAATGGGGCTCTGTGATGCAATAATGGAACACTATGAAGCAATAATGGGGCTCTATGATGCAATAATGGGGCTCTATGAGGCAATAATGGGGCTCTGTGATGCAATAATGGAACACTATGAAGCAATAATGGGGCTCTATAACGCAATACTGGGGCTCTACGAGGTAATAATGGGACTCTATGAGGCAATAACGGGGCTCTCTGAGGAAATAATGGGGCTCTATGAGGCAATACTGGGGCTCTGTGAGGCAGTACTGGGGCCTCTATAATGCAATAATGGGGCTCTATGAGTTAATAATGGGGCGCTATGAAGCAATAATGGGGCTCTATGTAGCAATAATGGGGCTCCATGAGGCTATAATGGGGTCTATGACGCAATAATGGAGCTCTATATCGCAATACTGGGGCTCTATGAGGCAATAATGGGGCTCTATGAGGCAATAATGGGGTTCTATGTCGTTATAAAGGGGCTCTATGAGGCAATACTGGGGCTCTATGAGGCAATACTGGGGCTCTATGAGGCTATAATGGGGCTCTATGAGGTTATAATGGGGCTCTGTTAGGCTATAATAGGGTTTATGAGGCAATAATGGGCTCTGTGACGCAATAATGGGGCTCTATGAGGCAATAGTAGGCTCTATGGGGAAATAATTTGGCTCTATGATGCACTAATGGGGGTTCTATAACGCAATAATAGGGCACTATGAGGCAATAATGGGGCTCTATGTCGCAACAATGGGGCTGTAGGAGGCTATAATGAAGTCTATGAGGCAATAACGGGGCTCTATGTGGTTATAAAGGGTCTCTATGATGCAATAATGTGGCTCTATGAGGCTATAATGGGGCTCTATGAGGTTCTAATGGGTCTCTATTAGGCTATAATGAAGTCTATGAGGCAATAACGGGGCTCAATGTGGTTATAAAGGGTCTCTGTGATGCAATAATGTGGCTCTATGCGCCAATAATGGGGCTCTAAAACGCAATACTGGGGCTCTACGAGGTAATAATGGGGCTCTATTAGGCAATACTGGGGCTCTGTGAGTCAGTACTGGGGCTCTATAATGCAATAATGGGGCTCTATGTGGTAAGAATGGGGCGCTATGATGCAGTAGTGGGGCTCTATGAGGCAATAATGTGGCTCTATGAGGCTCTGCTGGGGCTCTATGAGGCTATGCTGGGGTCTATGAGGCTATGCTGGGGTCTATGAGGCTATAATAGGATTTATGAGGCTATAATGGGGCTCTGTGATGCAATAACGGAACACTAGGAAGCAATAATGGGGCTCTATAACGCAATACTGGGGCTCTACGAGGTAATAATGGGGCTCTATGAGGCAATAACGGGGCTCTAGGACGCAATACTGGGGCTCAATGATGGCTATAAGGAGCTCTATGAGGCTATAATGGGGCTCTATGGGGTTATAATTGGCCTCTATGAGGCAGTAATAGGGCTCTATGAGGGAATAATGGGGCTCTATATAGCAACAATGGGACTCTATGAGGCTATAATGGGGTCTATGAGGCTATTCTGGGGCTCTATGGAGCAATAATGGGACTCTACAAGTAAATAATGGGGCTCTATGTTGCAATCATGGTGCTCTACGAGGCAATAATGGGGCTCTGATGCAATAATGAGGCTCTATGAGGTTATAATGGGCCTCTATGATGCAATAATGGGGCTCTGTGAGGCAATAATGCGGCTCTATGAGGCTATAATGATGTCTTTGAGGCTATAATGGGCCTCTATGAGGTTATAATGGGGATGTGTTAGGCTATAATAGGGTTTATAGGCAATAATGGGGCTCTATGATGCAATAATGGGGCTCTATGAAGCAATAATGCGGCTCCATGAGGCTATAATGGGGTCTATGACGCAATAATGGAGCTTTATGAGGCAATAATGGGGCTCTATGAGGCAATAATGTGGCTCTATTTCGTTATAAAGGGGCTCTAGAACGCAATAATGGGGCTCTATGAGGCAATACTGAGGCTCTATGAGGCAAGAATGGGGCTCTATGTCGCAACAATGGGGCTCTATGAGGCAAAACTGGGGCTCTACGTGGTTATAAACGGGCTCTAGGACGCAATAACGGGGCTCTATGAGGTAATAATGGGGTTCTATGAGGCAATAATGGGGCTCTATGAGGCTATGCTGGGGCTCTAGGAGGCTATGCTGGGGTCTATGAGGCTATAATAGGATTTATGAGGCAATAATGGGGCTCTGTGATGCAATAATGGAACACTATGAAGCAATAATGGGGCTCTATAACTCAATACTGGGGCTCTACGAGGTAATAATGGGGCTCTATGAGGCAATAACGGGGCTCTATGACGCAATGCTGGGGCTCGATGGCTATAATGAGGTCTATGAGGCTATAATGGGGCGCTAAGGGGTTATAATTGGCCTCTATGAGGCAGTAATAGGGCTCTATGAGGGAATACTGGCGCTCTATATAGCAACAATGGGACTCTATGAGGCTATAATGGGGTCTATGAGGCTATTCTGGGGCTCTATGAGGCAATACTGGGGCTCTATGAGGCAATAATGGGGCTCTATGAGGCAATAATGGGGCTCTATGTCGCAAAAATGGGGGTATATAAGGCAATATTGCGGCTCTATGAGGTTAGAAAAAGGCTCTATGTGGCAATAATGGGGCTCTATGAGGCAACAATGGGGGTCTATGAGGAAATAATGGGGCTCTATTAGGCAATAATGGGGCTCTATGAGGTTAAAATGGGGATGTGTTAGGCTATAATAGGGTTTATAAGGCAATAATGGGGCTCTATGATGCAATAATGGGGCTCTATGAAGCAATAATGCGGCTCCATGAGGCTGTAATGGGGTCTATGACGCAATAATGGAGGTCTATGTCGCAATAATGGAGCTCGATGAGGCAATAATGGGGCCCTATGTGGCAATAATGGGGTTCTATGTCGTTATAAAGGGGCTCTATGACCCAATAAGGCGGCTCTATGAGGCAATACTGGGGCTCTATGAGGCAATAATGGGGCTCTATATCGCAACAATGGGGCTCTATGAGGCAATAATGGGGCTCTATGAGGTAATAATGGAGCTCTATGAGGGAATACTGGGGCTCTATGAGGCAATAGTGGGGCCCCATGTGGTTATAAAGGGGCTCTATGACGCAATAATGGGGCTCTATGAGGCTATAATGGGGTATATGAGGCAATAATGGGGCTCTATGAGGCAATAACGGGGCTCTATTAGGCAAAGGCAGATGCAGGGACTGTGAGAATGAAGACCTTGGGCCCACTGTAGGAGAGGAGCTGGCTCGAGACCATCTTAAAAACCTGAACATGCACAAGTCCATGGGGCCTAATGAAATCCATGCACAGGTCCTGAAGGAGCGGGCGAATGAAGTTGCGAAGCTGCTGGCCTTCATATTTGAAAAAACATGGCAGTCAGGTGAAGCTCCTGACGACTGGAAAAAGGGAAATATAACCCCCATTTTCAAGAAGGGGAAAATGGATGACCTGGGGAATGACAGAGCAGTCAGTCTCACCTCTGTGCCTGGCAAAATCTTGGAGCAGTTCTCCTGGCAGGCATGCTAAGGCGCATGAAAATCAACAAGGTGCTTGGTGACAGCCAGCAGGGCTTCACTGAGGGGAAATCCTGCCTGACCAATTTGGTGGCCTTCTATGATGGGGCTACAGAACTGATGGACAGGGGCAGAGCAGTTGATGGCATCTACCTGGACTTGTGCAAAGCGTTTGACACCGTCCCACACGACATCCTTGTCTCTAAATTGGAGAGACATCAATTTGATGGATGGAGCACTCGGTGGATAAAGAACTGGCTGGATGGCCACACACAGAGAGTTGTGGTCAATGGCTCAGTGTCCGGCTGGAGACCAGTAACGAGTGGGGTCCCTCAGGGATCGGGGTTGGGACCGGTCTTGTTCAAGGGCCTGCGGCCGTTACAGGGGGCGGAGTCAGCTGAGGGGGGCGGAGGGGTTACTCTCCCACCCTGTGCTCTGATTGGCTCCACGGCGCAGTGCGCGGGGCCAGGCGCTGATTGGCTGCCGTGGAAGTGGGCGGGGCGACAGGAACAGGGCACGCGTAGGCTGGGGTGGGGGGAAAGGAGGGAGATGGGGGGCGATGGGACCCCTATGGACCCCTATAGAACCCTATGGGGCAGGGACAGGTT
>NW_026913172.1:0-14158 GCF_034315485.1 Pezoporus occidentalis
GCCCCTCCCCCACTGCCCCTCCCCCCACTGCCCCTCCCCCTGCGCTTCCCCCTCCCCTGCTCCTCCCCCCACTGCCCCTCCCCTCTCACTGCCCCTCCCCCTCCGCTGCCCCTCCCCCTCTCACTGCCCCTCCCCCCGCTGCCCCTCCCCCTCCCCCACTGCCCCTCCCCCTCCATTGCCCCTCCCCCTGCCCTTCCCCTGCCCCTCCCCCTCCCACCGCCCCTCCCATTGCCCCTCCCATCGCCCCTCCCCCTCACTGCCCCTCCCCCCGCCCCTCCCCCCCATTGCCCCTATTCCCCCACACCCTTATGAGCTCCTGGATGGGGGTGGGGGAGGGGCTCCATTCGTGATGTATTGATGGGAGGGGGGAGGTGTAGGGCCCCATAGAGACCATTGAGGCACACAGGGCCCCATAGAGACCATTGAGACACACAGGGACCCATAGAACCCATTGAGACACACAGGGACCCATAGAACCCATTGAGACACACAGGGACCCATAGAACCCATTGAGGCACACAGGGCCCCATAGAGCCCATTGAGGCACACAGGGACCCATAGAACCCATTGAGACACACAGGGACCCATAGAACCCATTGAGACACACAGGGACCCATAGAGACCATTGAGACACACAGGGCCCCATAGAGACCATTGAGGCACACAGGGCCCCATAGAGACCATTGAGACACACAGGGACCCATAGAGACCATTGAGACACACAGGGACCCATAGAACCCATTGAGACACACAGGGACCCATAGAACCCATTGAGGCACACAGGGACCCATAGAGACCATTGAGGCACACAGGGACCCATAGAACCCATTGAGGCACACAGGGACCCATAGAGGCACACAGGGACCCATAGAACCCATTGAGGCACACAGGGACCCATAGAACCCATTGAGACACACAGGGACCCATAGAGAGCATTGAGGCACACAGGGACCCATAGAACCCATTGAGGCACACAGGGACCCATAGAACCCATTGAGGCACACAGGGACCCATAGAACCCATTGAGACACACAGGGACCCATAGAACCCATTGAGGCACACAGGGACCCATAGAACCCATTGAGGCACACAGGGACCCATAGAACCCATTGAGGCACACAGGGCCCCATAGAGACCATTGAGGCACACAGGGACCCATAGAGCCCATTGAGACACACAGGGACCCATAGAGCCCATTGAGACACACAGGGCCCCATAGAGACCATTGAGACACACAGGGCCCCATAGAGACCATTGAGGCACACAGGGACCCATAGAGACCATTGAGACACACAGGGCCCCATAGAGACCATTGAGGCACACAGGGACCCATAGAGCCCATTGAGACACACAGGGACCCATAGAACCCATTGAGACACACAGGGACCCATAGAACCCATTGAGGCACACAGGGTCCCATAGAACCCATTGAGGCACACAGGGACCCATAGAGGCACACAGGGACCCATAGAGCCCATTGAGGCACACAGGGCCCCATAGAACCCATTGAGACACACAGGGACCCATAGAACCCATTGAGGCACACAGGGACCCATAGAGCCCATTGAGGCACACAGGGCCCCATAGAGCCCATTGAGACACACAGGGACCCATAGAGCCCATTGAGGCACACAGGGCCCCATAGAACCCATTGAGACACACAGGGACCCATAGAACCCATTGAGGCACACAGGGACCCATAGAGCCCATTGAGGCACACAGGGACCCATAGAGGCACACAGGGACCCATAGAGACCATTGAGACACACAGGGACCCATAGAGCCCATTGAGGCACACAGGGCCCCATAGAACCCATTGAGGCACACAGGGACCCATAGAGCCCCACATTGCCCCCCGTGCCCCACAGGACGGGCTGCTGACGGAGGCCGAGGTCCTGGCCAATTGGGAGATGTTTGTGGGGAGCCAGGCCACCAGCTATGGGGAGGACCTGGAGCACCCCCACGATGAGCTCTGAGCCCTATGGGGCGCGTGGACCCCTATAGGGCGGGTTCATGGATTCCTATGGGGCGCATGGAGTCCTATGGGGCGCATGGACCCCTATGGGGCTCATGGACCCCTATGGGGCGCATGGAGTCCTATGGGGCGCATGGATCCCTATGGGGCGCATGGACCCCTATGGGGCGCGTGGATCCCTATGGGGCGCATGGAATCCTATGGGGCGCATGGATCCCTATGGGGCTCATGGAGTCCTATGGGGCGCATGGATTCCTATGGGGCGCATGGACCCCTATGGGGCTCATGGAGTCCTATGGGGCGCATGGACCCCTATGGGGCTCATGGAGTCCTATGGGGCGCATGGATCCCTATGGGGCACATTGATCCTTATGGGACGCATGGGGTCCTATGGGGAGCATGGATGCCCTATGGGGCACTGGGACCCCTATGGGATACCGGGACACGCTGTGGGGCACACGGACCCCTGTGGACCCCACAGACCCCTGCGGGACACAGGGATCCCTATGGGGCACATGGATCCCTATGGGGCACGTGGATCCCTATGGGGCACAAGGCCTCCTATGGGGCCCATGGATCCCTATGGGGCAATGGAAGGTCCCATTGTTGGGCTGGGGGGGGGGGTGTGACCTTTGTGCACTCAATAAACCTTTACCCTCCCCCCCCCAGCGATGACATCACAGAGCCCCTGATGACATCACCCCCTCTTAATGACGTCACAACCCCTCTGATGACATCACGGCTTCTTTATTCCTTCCCATATAAAAACATAACTTATGAAAGGGAGGGGAGGGGACAAGAGGGGGACCCCCCCCCCCCTCCCCCAACCCCATCATGGGGGGAGGGGAACCAATAGCAGGGCCCCCCCCCCCCCCATTAGGATAAAGGGGGCCCATTGGGGACCCCCCCATGGTGGTGATGGGGGGGGGGGGGTGATTGACACCCCCAGCCCCACACTGAATGGGGGTGATGGGGGGAAGGCTTGGGGGTCCCCCCCTGTTTTTGGGGGTCCCCCCGTTTTGGGGTCCCTCCCATTTGGGGTCCCCCCTGTTTTTGGGGTGGACCCCCCCCGTTTTGGGGTCCCCCCATTTTTGGGGTCCCCCCCCCCAATTTTGGGGTCCCCCCCGTTTTGGGGTCCCCCCTAACGCATGCGGTAGTCGGTGGAGCAGGAGAGCTCGCAGAGCTGCCCCTTGAAGTCCAGGTCAATGGTGAAGTCCAGGTCGCGCTATGGGGCAGAGGGGGGGAAATGGGGGGGTTATGGGGTGGGGGGGGCAAGGGGGGGGTCCCCCAAGAGGCAGATCCCCATTGACGCTCATTGACCCCCATTGTTCCCATTGCCCCCCATTGATCCCCATTGTTCCCCACTGATCCTCATTGCCCCCCATTGATCCCCATTGCCCCCCATTGATCCCCATTGTTCCCACTGACCCCTACTGCCCCCAATTGCCCCCACCAATATCCCCATTGCCCCCCTTGTGTCCCCCCCATTGCCCCCAATGCTCCCCCCATTGTTGCCATTCACCCCCCATTGTCCCCCCCCATTGACTCCCCCCACTGGGCCCCCCATTGCCCCCCATGTCCTCCCCACTGCCCCCCATGTCCTCCCCATTGCCTCCAGTGTCCCCCCATTGCTTCCCCCATTGTCCCCACTGCCATTACCCCCATTCCTCCTATTGCCTCCATTGCCCCCATCACCCCCATTCCATCACCCCCCATTGCCCCCCATCTGCCATTCCATCACCCCCCATTCCCCCACTGCCCCCCATTTCATCACCCCCCATTCCCCCATTGCCCCCCATTCCATCACCCCCCATTCCCCCATTGCCCCCCATGCCCCACTGCCCCCCATTCCATCACCCCCCATTACTCCACTGCCCCCCATTCCATTGCCCCCCATTCCCCCACTGCCCCCCATTCCATCACCCCCCATTCCCCCATTGCCCCCCATTCCATCACCCCCCATTCCCCCACTGCCCCCATCACCCCCCATTCCCCCATTGCCCCCCATCTGCCCCACTGCCCCCCATTCCATCACCCCCCATTACTCCACTGCCCCCCATTGCCCCCCATTCCATCGCCCCCCATCACCCCCATCGCCCCCCATTCCATTGGCCCCCATTCCCCCACGTGCCCCCATGTGCCCCACACCCCCATTCCCCCATCACCCCCCTCTGCCCCACTGCCCCCATGTGCCCCACACCCCCCCCACTGACACCCCCCATGTGCCCCACACCCCCATCACCCCCCCTCTGCCCCACTGCCCCCCACACCCCCATCACCCCCCATCTGCCCACTGCCCCCCACGTACCTCCCACCCCCATCACCCATCTGCCCCACTGCCCCCCATGTGCCCCACACCCCCATTCCCCCATCACCCCCATCTGCCCCCCACGTGCCCCACTGCCCCCACGTGCCCCACACCCCCATCACCCCCCATCACCCCCCACGTGCCCCACTGTCCCCCACGTGCCCCACACCCCCATCACCCCCCATCTGCCCCACGTGCCCCCCACGTGCCCCACACCCCCCACGTGCCCCACTGTCCCCCACGTGCCCCACACCCCCATCACCCCCCATGTGCCCCACACCCCCCACGTGCCCCGCTCACGTTGTTCTTGGCGTTGGGTTTCATGGTGATGGTGCCGAAGATCTCCTCGCCGCTCTTGACGGTCAGGTAATCCTCCATGTAGAACACCGTCTGCTTCCAGTGCGTGTAGGGCGACTCCGGGCCTGTGGGGCGCCCAGACCCACACTTGGGGGGCAGGACCCACACTTGGGGGGCAGGACCCACACTTGGGGGCCAGGACCCGCATATGGGGGGCAGGACCCACACTTGGGGGGCAGGACCCGCACTTGGGGGGCAGGACCCGCACTTGGGGGGCCAGGACCCACATATGGGGGGCAGGACCCGCACTTGGGGGGCAGGACCCGCACTTGGGGGGCAGGACCCACACTTGGGGGGCAGGACCCGCATATGGGGGGCAGGACCCACACTTGGGGGGTAGGACCCACACTTGGGGGGCAGGACCCACAGTTGGGGGGCAGGACCCACACTTGGGGGCCAGGACCCACACTTGAGGGGGCAGAACCCACAGTTGGCTGGCAAGACCCACACTTGGGGTCAGGACCCACACTTGGGAGCTTGTGGGGCAGGACCTACACTTGGGGGGCAGGACCCGCACTTGGGGGGCAGGACCTGCACTTGGGGGGTCAGGACCCACACTTGGGGGGCCAGAACTCACATTTGGCTGGCAGGACCCCCACTTGGGGGGCCAGAACCCGCACTTGGGGGGCAGGACCTGCACTTGGGGGGTCAGGACCCACACTTGGGGGGCCAGAACTCACATTTGGCTGGCAGGACCCCCACTTGGGGGGCCAGGACCCACACTTGGGGGGCAGGAACCCCCCTATGGGCTGATGCATCCCCCCCATGGTGCAATGGAACAGCCCAAAGGCGCTGCTCCCCACACCCCCAGCAGGTGGGGGGCACCCGTGAGGCTCCGCCCCCTGCCCGCCGCAGCTCGGAGCCGATTGGCCCGCGGCGCTGGGCCCCGCCCCGCCGGCGCGCCCCGATTGGCCGCTCACTGGTGGAGAAGCCGGTGCGCTTGTGGCAGCGCGTGAACTCGATGCTGAAGTAGGCGACGAGCGCGTGGACGTAGTCGTTGCGCTTCACCTGCAGGCAGAACGGGGCCGTGAAGCTCAGGTCCTCCGCCTTCACCACCGAGATGTCCACCTCCTGCGGCCAGAGAGACCACAGAGACCATAGAGTGACCATGGAGACCATAGAGACATCATAGAGATCATAGAGACATCATAGAGACATCATAGAAACCATAGAGACATCATAGAGATCATAGAGAGAGCATAGAGACATCATAGAGAGAGCAGAAGCTCAGGTCCTCCGCCTTCACCACCGAGATGTCCACCTCCTGCGGCAAGAGAGACACCATAGAGACCATAGAGTGACCATGGAGACCATAGAGACATCATAGAGACCATAGAGACATCATAGAGTGACCATGGAGATCATAGAGACATCATAGAGTGACCATGGAGATCATAGAGACATCATAGAGACATCATAGAGAGAGCAGAAGCTCAGGTCCTCCGCCTTCACCACCGAGATGTCCACCTCCTGCGGCCAGAGAGACCACAGAGACCATAGAGACACCATAGAGACATCATAGAGACCATAGAGACATCATAGAGATCATAGAGACATCATAGAGACATCATAGAGATCATAGAGAGAGCATAGAGACATCATAGAGACATCATAGAGATCATAGAGACATCATAGAGATCATAGAGAGAGCATAGAGACATCATAGAGACATCATAGAAACCATAGAGACATCATAGAGACATCATAGAGAGAGCAGAAGCTCAGGTCCTCCGCCTTCACCACCGAGATGTCCACCTCCTGCGGCCAGAGAGACCACAGAGACCATAGAGTGACCATAGAGACCATAGAGACATCATAGAGATCATAGAGACATCATAGAGATCATAGAAACCATAGAGACATCATAGAGATCATAGAGAGAGCATAGAGACATCATAGAGAGAGCAGAAGCTCAGGTCCTCCGCCTTCACCACCGAGATGTCCACCTCCTGCGGCAAGAGAGACACCATAGAGACCATAGAGTGACCATGGAGACCATAGAGACATCATAGAGAGACATCATAGAGTGACCATGGAGATCATAGAGACATCATAGAGTGACCATGGAGATCATAGAGACATCATAGAGACATCATAGAGAGAGCAGAAGCTCAGGTCCTCCGCCTTCACCACCGAGATGTCCACCTCCTGCGGCCAGAGAGACCACAGAGACCATAGAGACACCATAGAGACATCATAGAGACCATAGAGACATCATAGAGATCATAGAGACATCATAGAGACATCATAGAGATCATCATAGAGACATCATAGAGACATCATAGAAACCATAGAGACATCATAGAGACATCATAGAGAGAGCAGAAGCTCAGGTCCTCCGCCTTCACCACCGAGATGTCCACCTCCTGCGGCAAGAGAGACACCACAGAGACCATAGAGATCATAGAGACATCATAGAGTGACCATGGAGATCATAGAGACATCATAGAGACATCATAGAGACACCATAGAGACATCATAGAGTGACCATGGAGACCATAGAGACATCATAGAGACATCATAGAGACATCATAGAGACATCATAGAGAGAGCAGAAGCTCAGGTCCTCCGCCTTCACCACCGAGATGTCCACCTCCTGCGCCCAGAGAGACACCACAGAGACACCATAGAGATCATAGAGATCATAGAGACATTATAGAGACCATAGAGTGGCCATAGAGTGGCCATAGAGAGGCCATAGACCATAGAGAGACCATAGAGTGACCATAGAGTGGCCATAGAGAGGCGATAGAGAGGCCATAGAAGGACCATAGAGACGCCATGGAGAGGCCATAGAGACGCCATAGAGAGGCCATAGAGTGACCATAGAGAGGCCATAGAGAGACCATAGAGAGAGCATAGAGAGAGCATAGAGAGAGCATAGAGAGAGCATAGAGAGAGCATACAGAGGCCATAGAGAGGCCATAGAGAGACCATAGAGAGACCATAGAGAGACCATAGAGTGACCATAGAGATGCCATAGAGAGGCCATAGAGAGACCATAGAGAGACCATAGAGTGACCACAGAGTGACCACAGAGACGCCATAGAGTGACCATAGAGTGACCATAGAGATGCCATAGAGAGGCCATAGAGAGACCATAGAGTGGCCATAGAGTGACCACAGAGTGACCACAGAGAGACCATAGAGATGCCATAGAGAGGCCATAGAGAGACCATAGAGAGACCATAGAGAGGCGCCATAGAGAGACCATAGAGACGCCATAGAGTGACCATAAAGAGGGCATAGAGATGCCATAGAGAGACCATAGAGACCATAGAGTGACCATAGAGAGACCATAGAGAGGCCATAGAGAGACCATAGAGTGACCATAGAGTGACCATAGAGAGGGCATAGAGAGACCATAGAGTGGCCATAGAGTGACCATAGAGGCGCCATAGAGAGACCATAGAGAGGGCATAGAGAGACCATAGAGAGACCATAGAGAGACCATAGAGAGACCATAGAGTGACCATAGAGAGACCATAGAGTGACCATAGAGAGGCCATAGAGAGACCATAGAGTGACCATAGAGAGACCATAGAGTGACCATAGAGAGGCCATAGAGAGACCATAGAGGCGCCATAGAGAGACCATAGAGAGGGCATAGAGAGACCATAGAGAGACCATAGAGAGACCATAGAGAGACCATAGAGTGACCATAGAGAGGCCATAGAGAGACCATAGAGAGACCATAGAGTGACCATAGAGAGACCATAGAGTGACCATAGAGAGACCATAGAGAGACCATAGAGAGACCATAGAGAGACCATAGAGAGACCATAGAGAGACCATAGAGAGGCCATAGAGAGACCATAGAGAGACCATAGAGAGGCCATAGAGGCCACAGAGAGACCATAGAGTGGCCATAGAGAGACCATAGAGTGACCACAGAGTGACCATAGAGTGACCATAGAGACGCCATAGAGAGACCATAGAGAGATCATAGAGTGACCATAGAGACGCCATAGAGGGACCATAGAGACGCCATAGAGTGACCATAGAGAGGCCATAGAGAGACCATAGAGAGACCTCATAGAGACCACAGAGAGACCATAGAGACGCCATAGAGAGACCTCATAGAGACCACAGAGAGACCATAGAGACATCACAGAGAGACCCCATAGAGCGCCCCATAGATCCCCCCCAGAGCGCCCCACAGCGCCCACCTTGATGAGGCAGGCGTTGGTCACGAGCTGCTTGGGGTCCACGACGTCCACCAAGGGCTCCCTGATGGCCACGTCCTTGATGCACGACATGTCGAAGCCATAGACGTTCTCCCACCCTAGAGATGTGTGGGGCAGGAGCCGTCAATGGGGCGCCCCCTTGTGGTCCGGAGGGATGAACCCCCACCCCATTGACGTTCTCCCACCCTAGAGATGTGTGGGGCAGGAGCCGTCAATGGGGCGCCCCCTCGTGGTCGGGAGGAATGAACCCCCACCCCACTGATGTGTGGGGCAGGAGCCATCAATGGGGCGCCCCCTCGTGGTCGGGAGGGATGAACCCCCACCCCACTGATGTGTGGGGCAGGAGCCGTCAATGGGGCGCCCCCTCGTGGTCGGGAGGGATGAACCCACACCCCACTGATGTGTGGGGCAGGAGCCGTCAATGGGGCGAGCCCCACATCGATCGGGGGGGGCGCCCCCTAGTGGCTGGGAGGACTCAACCCCCCCCATTGCTTACAATGGATCTTGTAGTCCTTGTACTGCCGGTCCTCGATGGCCGTCACGTAGAGGGTGGCGCGGTCGGGGAAGATGAGGCCATCGGGGATCTATGGGGCACAATGGGGGGCTATGGGGCACAATGGGGCACAATGGGGGTCTATGGGGCACAATGGGGGTCTATGGGGCACAATGGGGGTCTATGGGGCACAGTGGGGGGCTATGGGGCACAACTGCGGCTATGGGGCACAATGGGGTCTATGGGGCACAATTGCGGCTATGGGGCACAACTGCAGCTATGGGGCACAAATCAGTCTATGGGGCAGCCCCACTGACCAGCCACTTGTCCCGCGCGTAGATGACCGTGTTCAGCATGGACTCGTAGAACAGGCAGTGCCATAGGGCTCTATGGGGCAGGCTGTGGGGCAGGCTGTGGGGCAGGCTGTGGGGCAGCCCCACTGACCAGCCACTTGTCCCGCACGTAGATGACCGTGTTCAGCATGGACTCATAGAACAGGCAGTGCCATAGGGCTCTATGGGGCAGGCTATGGGGCAGGCTGTGGGGCAGGCTATGGGGCAGGCTATGGGGCAGCCCCACTGACCAGCCACTTGTCCCGCGCGTAGATGACCGTGTTCAGCATGGACTCGTAGAACAGGCAGTGCCATAGGGCTCTATGGGGCAGGCTATGGGGCAGGCTGTGGGGCAGGCTATGGGGCAGGCTGTGGGGCAGGCTATGGGGCAGCCCCACTGACCAGCCACTTGTCCCGCGCGTAGATGACCGTGTTCAGCATGGACTCGTAGAACAGGCAGTGCCATAGGGCTCTATGGGGCAGGCTATGGGGCAGGCTATGGGGCAGCCCCACTGACCAGCCACTTGTCCCGCACGTAGATGACCGTGTTCAGCATGGACTCGTAGAACAGGCAGTGCCATAGGGCTCTATGGGGCAGGCTATGGGGCAGGCTATGGGGCAGCCCCACTGACCAGCCACTTGTCCCGCGCGTAGATGACCGTGTTCAGCATGGACTCGTAGAACAGACAGTGCCATAGGGCTCTATGGGGCAGGCTGTGGGGCAGGCTATGGGGCAGGCTATGGGGCAGGCTATGGGGCAGCCCCACTGACCAGCCACTTGTCCCGCGCGTAGATGACCGTGTTCAGCATGGACTCGTAGAACAGGCAGTGCCATAGGGCTCTATGGGGCAGGCTATGGGGCAGGCTATGGGGCAGGCTATGGGGCAGCCCCACTGACCAGCCACTTGTCCCGCGCGTAGATGACCGTGTTCAGCATGGACTCGTAGAACAGGCAGTGCCATAGGGCTCTATGGGGCAGGCTATGGGGCAGGCTATGGGGCAGGCTATGGGGCAGCCCCACTGACCAGCCACTTGTCCCGCGCGTAGATGACCGTGTTCAGCATGGACTCGTAGAACAGGCAGTGCCATAGGGCTCTATGGGGCAGGCTATGGGGCAGGCTATGGGGCAGGCTATGGGGCAGCCCCACTGACCAGCCACTTGTCCCGCGCGTAGATGACCGTGTTCAGCATGGACTCGTAGAACAGGCAGTGCCATAGGGCTCTATGGGGCAGGCTATGGGGCAGGCTGTGGGGCAGGCTATGGGGCAGGCTGTGGGGCAGCCCCACTGACCAGCCACTTGTCCCGCGCGTAGATGACCGTGTTCAGCATGGACTCGTAGAACAGGCAGTAGCCCATCCACTCGCTGATGATCACGTCCACCTTGGCCACCGGCAGCTCCACCTCCTCCACCTTGCCCTTGATGATGGAGATCACTGCAATGGGGGGCACAGAGGGGGTTATGGGGCGGCTATGGGGCGCTATGGGTCAGTTATGGGTCACTATGGGGTGCTATGGGTCACTATGGTGTGCTATGGGTCACTATGAGGTGCTATGGGTCAGTTATGGGTCACTATGGGTCAGTTATGGGTCACTATGGGGTGCTATGGGTCAGTTATGGGTCACTATGGGGCGCTATGGGTCACTATGGTGTGCTATGGGTCACTATGAGGTGCTATGGGTCAGTTATGGGTCACTATGGGTCAGTTATGGGTCACTATGGGTCAGTTATGGGTCACTATGGGGTGCTATGGGTCACTATGAGGTGCTATGGGTCAGTTATGGGTCACTATGGGTCAGCTATGGGTCACTATGGGGTGCTATGGGTCACTATGGGGGCTATGGGTCACTATGGGTGCTATGGGTCACTATGGGGTGCTATGGGTCAGTTATGGGTCACTATGGGGCGCTATGGGTCACTATGGGGTGCTATGGGTCAGTTATGGGTCACTATGAGGCGCTATGGGTCAGTTATGGGGCGCTATGGGTCAGTTATGGGGCGCTATGGGTCAGTTATAGGTCAGTTATGGGTCACTATGGGTCAGTTATGGGTCACTATGGGTCAGTTATGGGGTGCTATGGGTCAGTTATAGGTCAGTTATGGGTCACTATGGGTCAGTTATGGGTCACTATGGGGCGCTATGGGTCAGTTATGGGTCACTATGAGGTGCTATGGGTCAGTTATGGGGTGGCTATGGGGTGCTATGGGTCACTATGGGGTGCTATGGGTCACTATGGGGTGCTATGGGTCAGTTATGGGTCACTATGAGGTGCTATGGGTCAGTTGTGGGTCACTATGAGGTGCTATGGGTCAGTTATGGGGCGGCTATGGGTCACTATGGGGCGCTATGGGGCGCTATGGGTCAGTTATGGGTCACTATGAGGTGCTATGGGTCAGTTATGGGGCGGCTATGGGGCGCTATGGGTCACTATGGGGCGCTATGGGTCACTATGGGGTGCTACGGGTCAGTTATGGGCCACTATGGGTCAGTTATGGGTCACTATGGGGCGCTATGGGTCACTATGGGGCGCTATGGATCAGTTATGGGTCACTATGAGGTGCTATGAGTCAGTTATGGGTCACTATGGGGCGCTATGGGTCACTATGGGGTGCTATGGGTCAGTTATGGGTCACTATGGGGCGCTATGGGTCACTATGGGGTGCTATGGGTCAGTTATGGGTCACTATGGGTCACTATGGGTCAGTTATGGGTCACTATGAGGTGCTATGGGTCAGTTATGGGGTGCTATGGGTCAGTTATGGGTCACTATGAGGTGCTATGGGTCAGTTATGGGTCACTATGAGGTGCTATGAGTCAGTTATGGGTCTCTATGGGGCGCTATGGGTCTCTATGGGTCGCTATGGGTCTCTATGGGGCGCTATGGGTCTCTATGGGGCGCTATGGGTCTCTATGGGTCGCTATGGGTCACTATGGGGCGCTATGGGGCAGGCTCTCACCATGATCCAGTTTATTGGCTTTGATGATCTTGACGGCGTAGTCGGAGATGCTGGAACACTCGATCTGGGGGGCGAGGGGGGGTGAGACCCACGGCCAGCCCCATAGAGCCCCATAGAACCCCATAGAGCCCCATAGAGCCCCATAGAGCCCCATAGAACCCCATAGAACCCCATAGAACCCCACAGAGCCCCATAACCCCCCTGTTGCCCTTTTAAGATCCCACAGACCCCCTTCAAGTCCCCCTTTAAGACCCCATAGGACCCCCATAGACCCCTATAGCCCCCCACAGACCCCATAGACCCATTTAGGCCCCATAGACTCCCTTTAAGCCCCCACAGACCCCGTTTAAGACCCCACAGGACCCCCATAGGACCCCCACAGACCCCCTTTAAGCCTCCATAGACCCCTTTAGGACCCCAGAGACCCCCTTTAGGACCCCATAGGACCCCCCGTGCCCCCCATAGGACCCCCACAGCCTCCCATAGAATCCCAACTGCCCCCCATAGGACCCCACAGACCCCCTTTAGGATCCCATAGACCCCGTTTAGGACCCCATAGACCCCCTTTAGGACCCCATAGGACCCCCCCTGCCCCCCATAGGACCCCCACAGACCCCCTTTAGGACCCCATAGACCCCCTTTAGGACCCCACAGTCCCCCATAGGACCCCCCAGACCCCCTTTAAGCCTCCATAGACCCCCTTTAGGACCCCAGAGACCCCCATAGGACCCCCCCTGCCCCCCATAGGACCCCACAGACCCCCTTTAGGACCCCAGAGACCCCCTTTAGGACCCCATAGACCCCCTTCAAGCCCCCATAGACCCGCTTTAAGCCCTCATA
This sequence comes from Pezoporus occidentalis, assembly GCF_034315485.1. Classification (NCBI taxonomy): domain Eukaryota; kingdom Metazoa; phylum Chordata; class Aves; order Psittaciformes; family Psittacidae; genus Pezoporus; species Pezoporus occidentalis. The sequence goes on from NW_026913172.1 coordinate 13,450, forward strand.
GGGCCCCCACAGCCCCCTTGAGGACCCCACAGACCACCTACTGGACCCCATAGACCCCCTTTAGGACCCCCTAGGACCCCCACAGGCCCCCATAGGACCCGATAGACCCCAATAGACCCCCTTTAGGACCCCATAGACCCCCTTTAGGACCCCACAGACCCCCCATAGACCCCCACAGGCCCCCATAGACCCCCTTTAGGACCCCATAGACCCCCTTTAGGACCCCATAGACCCCCTTAAGGACCCCATAGACCCCCTTTAGGACCCCATAGGACCCCCCCTGCCCCCCATAGGACCCCCACAGCCCCCATAGACCCCCTTCAAGCCCCCATAGGACCCCATAGACCCCCTTTAGGACCCCATAGACCCCCATAGGACCCCATAGACCCCCATAGGACCCCATAGACCCCCTTTAGGACCCCATAGACCCCCTTTAGGACCCCATAGGACCCCATAGACCCCCTTTAGGCCCCCCCCTTACCCCAATGACCCTCCTGGCCCCCGCCTTGGCCGCGAACATGCAGAGGATCCCGGTGCCGCTGCCCACGTCCAGCACAACCTTGTCCTTGAAGAGGTGGCGGTTGTGGAACATGGAGTTCCGGTAGGTGAGCGTGCGCACCTCGTCCTTCAGCATCTCCTATGGGGAGAGAGACATCCCATAATGAGCATGGCGAAAAAACGGGGGTTTTGGGGTGAAAAACGGGGTTTT
>NW_026913173.1:0-2500 GCF_034315485.1 Pezoporus occidentalis
TGTTGTACTCACTTTGTTACAGTTACAGGGGAGAAATGGGTTAGCGTTAGGGTTAGGGTTAGGGTTAGGGTTAGGGTTGGGGTTGAGAACCTCTGTGGGTCATTAGAATGCTCTTGAACATACTTTATTTTGCTCACTTTGTTACGTTTACTGTGTTTTCCTATATATCTAGATATATAGTATTACACTCGCTTTGTTACAGTTAGAGGGGAGAAATGGGGTAGGGTTAGGTTTACGGTTAGGGTTAGGGTTAGGGTTAGGGTTAGGGTTGAGAACCTCTGTGGGTCATTAGAATCCTCTTGAACATGCTTTATTTTGATCACTTTGTTACGTTTCCTCTGTTTTCCTGTATATATATATACATATAGTATTACACTCACTTTGTTACAGTTACAGGGGAGAAATGGGTTAGGGTTAGGGTTAGGGTTAGGGTTAGGGTTAGGGTTGGGGTTGAGAACCTCTGTGGGTCATTAGAATGCTCTTGAACATGCTTTATTTTGATCACTTTGTTACGTTTCCTCTGTTTTCCTGTATATATATATATATAGTATTACACTCACTTTGTTACAGTTAGAGGGGAGAAATGGGTTAGGGTTAGGTTTACGGTTAGGGTTAGGGTTAGGGTTAGGGTTAGGGTTGAGAACCTCTGTGGGTCATTAGAATGCTCTTGAACATGTTTTATTTTGCTCACTTTGTTACGTTTCCTCTGTTTTCCTGTATATATATATACATATAGTATTACACTCACTTTGTTACAGTTACAGGGGAGAAATGGGTTAGGGTTAGGGTTAGGGTTAGGGTTAGGGTTAGGGTTAGGGTTGAGTTGAGAACCTCTGTGGGTCATTAGAATGCTCTTGAACATGCTTTATTTTGCTCACTTTGTTACGTTTACTGTGTTTTCCTATATATATATATATATAGTATTACACTCACTTTGTTACAGTTACAGGGGAGAAATGGGTTAGGGTTAGGGTTAGGGTTAGGGTTAGGGTTAGGGTTAGGGTTAGGGTTGAGTACCTCTGTGGGTCATTAGAATGCTCTTGAACATGCTTTATTTTGCTCACTTTGTTACATTTACTGTGTTTTCCTATATATATATATATATAGTATTACACTCACTTTGTTACAGTTACAGGGGAGAAAGGGTTAGGGTTAGGGTTAGGGTTAGGGTTAGGGTTAGGGGGGTTGAGAACCTCTGTGGGTCATTAGAATGCTCTTGAACATGCTTTATTTTGCTCACTTTGTTACGTTTACTGTGTTTTCCTATATATATATATATATAGTATTACACTCACTTTGTTACAGTTACAGGGGAGAAATAGGGTTAGGGTTAGGGTTAGGGTTAGGGTTAGGGTTAGGGTTAGGGTTGAGAACCTCTGTGGGTCATTAGAATGCTCTTGAACATGCTTTATTTTGCTCACTTTGTTACGTTTCCTCTGTTTTCCTGTATATATATATATATATAGTATTACACTCACTTTGTTACAGTTACAGGGGAGAAATAGGGTTAGGTTTAGGGTTAGGGTTAGGGTTAGGGTTAGGGTTAGGGTTGAGAACCTCTGTGGGTCATTAGAATGCTCTTGAACATGCTTTATTTTGCTCACTTTGTTACGTTTACTGTGTTTTCCTATATATATATATATATAGTATTACACTCACTTTGTTACAGTTACAGGGGAGAAAATGTTTAGGGTTAGGGTTAGGGTTAGGGTTGGGGTTGAGAACCTCTGTGGGTCATTAGAATGCTCTTGAACATACTTTATTTTGCTCACTTTGTTACGTTTACTGTGTTTTCCTATATATCTATATATATAGTATTACACTCGCTTTGTTACAGTTAGAGGGGAGAAATGGGGTAGGGTTAGGTTTACGGTTAGGGTTAGGGTTAGGGTTAGGGTTAGGGTTGAGAACCTCTGTGGGTCATTAGAATGCTCTTGAACATGCTTTATTTTGCTCACTTTGTTACGTTTACTGTGTTTTCCTGTATATATATATATATATAGTATTACACTCACTTTGTTACAGTTACAGGGGAGAAATGGGTTAGGGTTAGGGTTAGGGTTAGGGTTAGGGTTAGGGTTAGGGTTAGGGTTGAGAACCTCTGTGGGTCATTAGAATGCTCTTGAACATGCTTTATTTTGCTCACTTTGTTACGTTTCCTCTGTTTTCCTGTATATATATATACATATAGTATTACACTCACTTTGTTACAGTTACAGGGGAGAAATGGGTTAGGGTTAGGTGTTAGGGTTAGGGTTAGGGTTAGGGTTAGGGTTGAGAACCTCTGTGGGTCATTAGAATGCTCTTGAACATGTTTTATTTTGCTCACTTTGTTACGTTTCCTCTGTTTTCCTGTATATATATATACATATAGTATTACACTCACTTTGTTACAGTTACAGGGGAGAAATGGGTTAGGGTTAGGGTTAGGGTTAGGGTTAGGGTTAGGGTTGAGTAGAACCTCTGTGGGTCATTAGAATGCTCTTGAACATGCTTTATT
>NW_026913174.1:0-2500 GCF_034315485.1 Pezoporus occidentalis
TAACTGTCAAAGGATTAATACAAGTTAAATTTTTAAAAAAAACAAAAACTAACAAATACAAAAAAAAAAAAAAATTTTCCTTTAAGACCCCAAAAGGTTTTAACCCCAATAATAACCCAACCCCAAAAACCTAACCCTAATAACCCCTTCCCCCCAAATGAACAAAAGGGTTAAACTAATTTTTTTAAACAGGAAAAAAAAAACTAACTACCTAAACATTTCGGGGGTTTTAAAAAGAGGTTTAACCCAAAAAACCCAAAACCAAAAAAACCCTACCCCCCTTTTTTTTAACTGTCAAAGGATTAATACAAATCTAATTATAAAAAAACCTAAACTAAAAAAACCAAAAAAATTTCCCCCCCAAGCCCCAAGGGTTAACCCCAACCCCAATAAAACCCTAACCCCCAACCCCCTTTTCCCCTTTAATGTCAAAAAGGGCCCTAATAAAAGAATTTAAAAACCTAAATTTAAAAAATACAAAAAAAAACATTTCCTTTTAATGACCCCCAAAAGGACCAATAATAAAACCCTAAGTAAATAATACCCCTTTCCCCCTCTAATGAAAAAACGAGGTAATACTTTTTCTAAATTTTAAAAAACCGTAAAATAACTACAAAAAAAATTTTGTTCAAAGCATTTAATACCCACAGATTTAACCCCCCCCTAACCCCCAACCCCAATAATAAATTTCCCCCTTAATGAACAAAAGGGTCAACCAAAATTTTTTAAAAAACCTAAATTTAAAAAATCTAAACTGTTCAAGAGCACTAAAAAGGTATAAAACCCAAATAATAACAAATAACCCCCTTTTCCCCAAAATTTTTTTTTTTTTTTTTTTTTTTTTTTTTTTTTTTTTTTTTTTTTTTTTTTTTTTTTTTTTTTTTTTTTTTTTTTTTTTTTTTTTTTTTTTTTTTTTTTTTTTTTCCCCCCCCCCCCCCCCCCCCCCCCCCCCCCCCCCCCCCCCCCCCCCCCCCCCCCCCCCCCCCCCCCCCCCCCCCCCTAACGACCCACAGAGGTACTCAACCCTAACCCTAACCCTAACCCTAACACTAACCCTAACCCATTTCTCCCCTGTAACTGTAACAAAGTGAGTGTAATACTATATGTATATATATATACAGGAAAACAGAGGAAACGTAACAAAGTGAGCAAAATAAAACATGTTCAAGAGCATTCTAATGACCCACAGAGGTTCTCAACCCTAACCCTAACCCTAACCCTAACCCTAACCCTAAACCTAACCCTAAACCTAACCCTAACCCATTTCTCCCCTGTAACTGTAACAAAGTGAGTGTAATACTATATGTATATATATATACAGGAAAACAGAGGAAACGTAACAAAGTGATCAAAATAAAGCATGTTCAAGAGGATTCTAATGACCCACAGAGGTTCTCAGCCCTAACCCTAACCCTAACCCTAACCCTAACCCTAACCCTAACCGTAAACCTAACCCTACCCCATTTCTCCCCTCTAACTGTAACAAAGCGAGTGTAATACTATATATCTAGATATATAGGAAAACACAGTAAACGTAACAAAGTGAGCAAAATAAAGTATGTTCAAGAGCATTCTAATGACCCACAGAGGTTCTCAACCCCAACCCTAACCCTAACCCTAACCCTAACCCTAACCCTAACCCATTTCTCCCCTGTAACTGTAACAAAGTGAGTGTAATACTATATATATATATATATAGGAAAACACAGTAAATGTAACAAAGTGAGCAAAATAAAGCATGTTCAAGAGCATTCTAATGACCCACCACTCAACCCTAACCCTAACCCTAACCCAAACCCTAACCCTAACCTAACCCTAACCCTAACCCATTTCTCCCCTGTAACTGTAACAAAGTGAGTGTAATACTATATGTATATATATATACAGGAAAACAGAGGAAACGTAACAAAGTGAGCAAAATAAAACATGTTCAAGAGCATTCTAATGACCCACAGAGGTTCTCAACCCTAACCCTAACCCTAACCCTAACCCTAACCCTAACCCTAACCCTAACCCATTTCTCCCCTCTCCCCTGTAACTGTAACAAAGTGAGTGTAATACTATATGTATATATATATATATAACAAAGTGAAATGTTCAAGAGGATTCTAATGACCCACAGAGGTTCTCAACCCTAACCCTAACCCTAACCCTAACCCTAACCCTAACCCTAAACCCATTTCTCCCCTGTAACTGTAACAAAGTGAGTGTAATACTATATATATATATATATAGGAAAACACAGTAAACGTAACAAAGTGAGCAAAATAAAGCATGTTCAAGAGCATTCTAATGACCCACAGACCCTAACCCTAACCCTAACCCTAACCCTAAACCTAACCCTAACCCATTTCTCACCTGTAACCGTAACAAAGTGAGTGTAATACTATATATATAGATATCTAGGAAAACACAGTAAACGTAAGAAAGTGAGCAAAATAAAGCATGTTCAAGAGCATTCTAATGACCCACAGAGGTTCTCAACCCCAACCCTAACCCT
>NW_026913175.1:0-15948 GCF_034315485.1 Pezoporus occidentalis
CCCCCCCCGGTCCATCCTCATCCTCCTATGGACTTCCTGGCACCCCCCAATCCATCCTCATCTTCCCCCGGATCCATCCCCATCCTGCCCTGGATCCATCCTCATCCCCCTATGGACCCCCCCATCCCCCTAGATCCATCTTCATTGTCCTATGCCCCCCCCCCCGGCACCCCCCTGATCCATCCTCATCCCCCCCGGATCCATCCTCATCCTCCTACGGATCCCTCCTCCCCCCCCCGGATCCATCCTCATCGTCCTATGGCCCCCCCGGCACCCCACCCCTCCATCCTCATCCTCCTATGGACTTCCTGGTACCCCCCAATCCATCCTCATCCTCCTATGGAACCCCCATCCCCCTAGATCCATCTTCCTCCTCCTATGCCCCCCCCGGCACCCCACCGCTCCGTCCTCATCCTCCTATGGACTTCCTGGCACCCCCCAATCCATCCCCATCCTGCCCTGGATCCATCCCCATCCTGCCCTGGATCCATCCTCATCCTCCTATGGACCCCCCATCCCCCTAGATCCATCTTCCTCACCCTATGGACCCCCCCCCCCCCCCCCCCCCCCCCGGGTCCATCCTCATCCCCCCCTGGATCCATCCCCATCCTGCCCTGGATCCATCCCCATCCTCCTATGGACCCCCCCCATCTTCCTCCCATGGGGGCAATGGGGAGCAGTGTTGGGGGGGGCAATTGGTGGCAAGGAGGTGGCAATGGGGGTAAATAGAGGGGGAGAGGGTGGAGGCAATAGGGGGCAGCAGTGAGCAATGGGGGCAACGGGGTGGCAATGGGGAGCTGGGGGGGGCAGTGGGGTGGTAATGGAGGGCAATGGGGAGCTGTGGGGGAGCAGTGGGGTGGCAATGGGGTGCAATGGGGAGCTGGGGGGGTGCAATGGGGAGCTGTGGGGGGGCAATGGGGTGCAATGGGGAGCTGTGGGGGTGCAATGGGGAGCTGTGGGGGTGCAATGGGGAGCTATGGGGTGCAGTGGGGAGCTGTGGGGGGGCAATGGGGAGCTGTGGGGTGCAATGGGGAGCTGTAGGGGTGCAATGGGGAGCTGTGGGGGGGCAATGGGGAGCTGTGGGGGTGCAATGGGGAGCTGTGGGGGTGCAATGGGGAGCTGTGGGGGGGCAATGGGGAGCTGTGGGGTGCAATGGGGATCTGTGGGGGTGAATTTGGGGTGGATTCGGGAGGTCCCAGCACTCTGGGGGGGGTTCCTACAGGCCCTGGCCCTGCCCCAGCCTGGCCCGGGGGGGGTTGGAATTGGAATGTGCTGGGCTGGGAATTCCCCTTGATAAGAGGAACTGGGCGGGACTGGGACGGGATCTGGGATGGAGCCGGGATGAGGGGGGGGGGGGATGCGATCAGGTCCCCCCTGAGCCTTCTCCTCTCCATCTGAACCCCTCAGGTCCCCATCACCCCTGGGCTCCAGGCCCTGCACCAGCCCCATTGCCCTCCTCTGGCCCCACTCCAGCCCCTCAATGTCCCCCTTGCAGTGAGGGGTCCAGAGCTGAACACAGGATTCGAGGTGCAGCCCCCCCAGTGCCCAGTGTGGGGGCACAATCCCTGCCCTGGCCCTGCTGCCGCACTGGTGCTGAGCCAGGCCAGGATGCTGGGGGCTGCCTGGGCACAAGCTGCTCCTGCTCAGCTCCATCCATCCAGCTCCTTCCCCATGGGCAGCTTCCACTCTGCCCCAAGCCTGGAGCCTTGCAGGGGGGTTCCGATTGGGTTCAATGGGTCCTGGTTGGGTTCTGAATAGGTTCTAGTTGGGTCCTGGTTGGATTCAGTGGGTCCTGGTTGGGTTCTGGATGGGTTCAGTTGGTCCTGGTTGGGTTCTGAATAGGTTCTAGTTGGGTCCTGGTTGGATTCAGTGGGTCCTGGTTGGGTTCTGGATGGGTTCAGTTGGTCCTGGTTGAGTTCTAGTTGGGTTCTGGTTGGGTTCAATGGGTCCTGAATGGGTTCTGGTTGGGTTCAATTGGTCCTGGTTGAGTTCTAGTTGGGTTCTGGTTGGGTTCAATGGGTCCTGAATGGGTTCTGGTTGGGTTCAGTTGGTCCTGGTTGAGTTCTAGTTGGGTTCTGGTTGGGTTCAATGGGTCCTGAATGGGTTCTGGTTGGGTTCAATTGGTCCTGGTTGAGTTCTAGTTTGGTCCTGGTTGGGTTCAGTTGGTCCTGGTTGAGTTCTAGTTGGGTCCTGGTTGGGTTCTAGTTGGGTCCTGGTTGGGTTCAATGGGTCCTGAATGGGTTTTGGTTGGGTTGTGGATGGGTTTGATAGGTCCTGGTTGGATTGTGGTTGGGTCCTGGTTGGGCACTGATTGGGTCCTGGTTGGGTTCAATGGGTTCTGGCTGCTCCTGGATGGATTCAGCGGCTCCTGGATGGGTCCTGCTTGGATTCAATGGGTTCTGGCTGGGTTCAATGGGTCCTGGATGGGTTCAAGGTTCAATGGGTCCCGATTGGGTTCAGTGGGTTCTGTCTGCTCCTGGATGGGTTCAATGGGTCCCGGTTGGGTTCAATGGGTCCTGGCCGGGTTCAATGGGTCCTGGATGGGTTCAAGGTTCAATGGGTCCCGGTTGGGTTCAGTGGGTTGTGGCTGCTCCTGGATGGGTTCAATGGATCCCAGTTGGGTTCAATGGGTTCTGGCTGCTCCTGGATGGGTTCAATGGGTCCCAGTTGGGTTCAATGGGTTCTGGCTGCTCCTGGATGGGTTCAATGGGTCCCAGTTGGGTTCAATGGGTTCTGGTTGGGTTCAATGGGTTCTGGCTGCTCCTGGCTGGGTTCAATGGGTTCTGGCTGGGTTCAATGGGTCCTGGCTGGGTTCAATGGGTTCTGGTTGGGTTCAATGGGTTCTGGCTGCTCCTGGATGGGTTCAATGGATCCCAGTTGGGTTCAGTGGGTCCTGGTTGGGTTCAATGGGTCCGGATTGGGTTCAATGGGTCCCGGTTGGGTTCAGTGGGTCCTGGTTGGGTTCAATGGGTCCGGATTGGGTTCAATGGGTCCCGGTTGGGTTCAGTGGGTTCTGGCTGCTCCTGGATGGGTTCAATAGATCCTGGTTGGTTTCAATGGGTCCCGGTTGGGTTCAATAGGTCCCAGTTGGGTTCAATGGGTCCTGGTTGGGTTCAATGGGTCCTGGCTGCTCCTGGATGGGTTCAATGGGTCCCGGTTGGGTTCAGTGGGTCCTGGTTGGGTTCAATGGGTTCTGGCTGCTCCTGGATGGGTTCAGTGGGTCCTGGATGGGTTCAATGGGTCCCGGTTGGGTTCAGTGGGTCCTGGATGTGTTCAATAGATCCTGGTTGGTTTCAATGGGTCCCGGTTGGGTTCAATAGGTCCCAGTTGGGTTCAATGGGTCCCGGTTGGGTTCAGTGGGTTCTGGCTGCTCCTGGATGGGTTCAATGGATCCCGGTTGGGTTCAATGGGTCCTGGCTGGGTTCAATGGGTCCCGGTTGGGTTCAGTGGGTCCCGGTTGGGTTCAGTGGGTCCTGGATGTGTTCAGCAGCTCCGGTTGGGTTCAATGGGTCCCGGTTGGGTTCAGTGGGTCCTGGATGTGTTCAGCAGCTCCGGTTGGGTGCCGGTGCCCCCCCGCCGCTCCGAAGGGGTTAACCGGCGGCAGGTGCCGCTCTCCCGGCCCGAGTCCCTCCCACCCCATCCCATTCTCCTCCTCCTGCTCCTGGATGCAAACCGGGAGCCTCCTCCCCCCGGGGGGGGCCCCGCCGCCTCCACACCCGGTCCTGCCCGTCCCGTCCTGCCTGTCCTGCCAGCACCGCCCGGCCTCCCCCCTTCCTGCCCCATTCCAGCCTCTTTGCCGGCTTCCGACCTCTCCCGCAGCTCCTTTCCTGCTCCCCGGCCTCGTCCCAGCCTCCCCGTACCCCCTTTGCCGGCTCCTGACTTCATCCCAGCCTTCTTCCAGCCTCCTTTCCTGTATCCGCACCTCGTTCCAACCTCATTCCACCCTCCTTTCCCGTATCCCGACCTCATCCCACCTTTCTTCCAGCCTCCTTCCTCCTATCCCCACCTCATTCCAACCTCCTTCCCTGTCTCCCGACCTCATTCCAACCTCCTTCCCTGTCTCCCGACCTCACACCAACCTCCTTGTAGCCCCTTTCCCACCTTCCAACCTTCTTCCAGCCTCCTTTCCTGTATCCCGACCTCATTCCGACCTCCTTCCTTGTATCCCGACCTCATTCCAGCCTTCTTCCAGCCTCCTTCCCTGTATCCCGACCTCATTCCAACCTCCTTCCTCGTATCCCGACCTCATTCCAGCCTTCTTCCAGCCTCCTTTCCTGTATCCCGACCTCATTCCACCCTCTTTGTAGCCCCTTCCCACCTTCCGAACTTCTTCCAACCTCCTTTCCTGTATCCCGACCTCATTCCACCCTCCTTCCAGCTTCTTTTCCTGTATCCCAACCTCACCCAAACCTCCTTTCCTGTATCCCGACCTCGTTCCAGCCTTCTTCCACCCTCCTTCCAGCTTCTTTTCCTCTATCCCAACCTCATCCAAACCTCCTTTCCTGTATCCCGACCTCATCCGAACCTCCTTGTAGCCCCTTTCCCACCTTCCAAGCTTCTTCCAGCCTCTTTTCCTGTATCCCAAGCTCCTTTCCCATCTCCCTCCCAGCCTCTTTGCCCTCTCCCAAACTCATTCCCATCCCATTCCCGTTCCCATCCCGTTCCCGTTCCTGTTCCCATCCCGTTCCCGTTCCCATCCCGTTCCCGTTCCCATCCCGTTCCTGTTCCCATTCCCGTTCTCATTCCCGTTCCCGTTCCCATCCCGTTCCCATTCCCGTCCCCATCCCCTCCTCTCCCCATGTCCGTCTCCATCCCCCCGCAGCCGCTGCGGAGCCGCTCGGCCTCCCGGGGCCGCTCCTTCACGTCCCGCTCCTGCTCGGGGCTGCTCCTGCGCTCCGGGGCCGCTCCGGGGGGACCGCGGGGCTCCGGGGCCGGCATCGCCTCGGTCACGGTGAACCGGAGCCTCCTGCGGCCGCTGGAGCTGGGGCTGGAGCCGGGGCTGCCGGAGCTGCGGCGCCGGGAGCGGGAGCAGATCAAGGACCTCAACAACAAATTCGCCTCCTTCATCGACAAGGTGGGGACGGGACCGCAGCGGGGCACAGCGGGGGGGGCCTGAGCCCAGCGGGGGGGGTCCTGAGCCCATCGGGGGCATCCGGAGCCCATCGGGGGGGTCCGGAGCCCATCGGGGGGGGGTCCGGAGCCCATCGGGGACATCCGGAGCCCATCGGGGACATCCGGAGCCCATCGGGGACGTCCGGAGCCCAGCGGGGGGGTCCTCAGCCCATCGGGGGGGTCCTGAGCCCATCGGGGGGGGGGTCCGGAGCCCATCGGGGGCATCCGGAGCCCATCGGGGACATCCGGAGCCCATCGGGGGGGTCCTGAGCCCAGCGGGGGGGTCCTGAGCCCAGCGGGGACATCCGGAGCCCTTTAAGTGCATCCGGAGCCCATCGGGGACATTGGGACCCCGTTGGGGACCTCCTGATCCCATTTGGGACCTCCTGAGCCCATTGGGGACATTGGGACCTCCTCGGGGACCTCCTGATCTCATCTGGGACATTGGGACCCCTTTGGGGACCTCCTGACCCCCTTGGGGACCTCCTGAGCCCCTTGGGAACATCCAGAACCCCTCGGGGACCTCCTGATCTCATTTGGGACATTGGGACCCCCTTGGGGACCTCCTGAGCCCATCGGGAACATCCAGAGCCCTTTAAGTGCATCCTGATCCCATTTGGGACATTGGGACCCCCTCGGGGACCTCCTGAGCCCCTTGGGGACCTCCTGAGCCCATCGGGAACATCCGGAACCCCTCGGGAGCTTCCTGAGCCCCTCGGGAACATTGGGACCCCCTTGGGGACCTCCTGAGCCCCTCGGGGACATTGGGACCCCCTTGGGGACCTCCTGATCTCATTTGGGACATTGGGACCCCCTCGGGGACCTCCTGAGCCCCCTCGGGAGCTTCCTGAGCCCCTTGGGGACATTGGGACCCCCTTGGGGACCTCCTGATCTCATTTGGGACATTGGGACCCCTTTGGGGACCTCCTGAGCCCTTTAGGTCCATCCTGAGCCCATTGGGGACATTGGGACCTCCTCGGGGACCTCCTGATCCCATTTGGGACCTCCTGAGCCCTTTAGGTCCATCCTGATCCCATTTGGGACATTGGGACCCCCTCGGGGACCTCCTGATCCCATCTGGGACATTGGGACCCCTTTGGGGACCTCCTGGCCCCCTTGGGGACCTTCTGAGCCCTTTAGGTCCATCCTGATCCCATCGGGGACATTGGGACCCCCTTGGGGACCTCCTGAGCCCCTCAGGGACCTCCCGTCCCCGTCCCCCCCCCCCGGGACCATCTATGGGGACACCCCCATTCCCCCCCCACCGCTGCGGACATGGTCCTGCCCCCCCCAGCCCCCCGGGGTGCAATGGGGACCCCCCAGCACCCAGCGCCCTGCACCCCCTTCCCGGTGCTCTGCTGGGGACCCGTCAGCTCCGTGTCCATGGAGGGTGCGGGATCCCCTGGGGGCACCCTCAGGCTGCACCCAGCACCCCAAATCCCCCCCCAGGACCCCAAATTCCCCCAGGACCCCAAATCCCCCCCAATGACCCCAAATCCCCCCCCCAGGACCCCAAATTCCCCCAGGACCCCAAATCCCCCCCCAGGACCCCAAATCCCCCCCAATGACCCCAAATCCCCCTCAATGACTCCCAAATCCCCCCCAATGACCCCCAAATGCCCCCCAATGACCCCAAATCCCCCTCAATGACCCCAAATCCCCCTCAACGACCCCAAATCCGCCCCCAATGACCCCCAATCCCCCCTCAATGACCCAAATCCCCCCTCAATGACCCCAAATCCCCCCCAGTGACCCCCAATCCCCTCTCAATGACCCCCAAATCCCTCCCCCAATGACCCCCAATCCCCCCTCAATGACCCCCAAACCCCCCCAATGACCCCCAAATCCCCCCCAATGACCCCCAAATCCCTCCCCCAATGACTCCAAACCCCCCCAATGACCCCAAATCCCTCCCCCAATGACCCCCAAACCCCCCCAATGACCCCCAAATCCCCCTCAACGACCCCAAATCCACTCTCAATGACCCCCAATCCCCCCCAATGACCCCAAATCCCCCCCAACGACCCTCAAATCCCCCTCAATGACCCCAAATCCCTCCCAATGACCCCAATCCCCTCTCTATGACGCCCAAATCCCCCCCCAATGACCCCAAATCCTCCCCCAATGACCCCAAATCCCCCCCAGGACCCCCAAATCCCCCCCCAATGACCCCAAATCCCCCCTCAATGCCCCCAAATGCCCCCCAATGACCCCCAAATCCCCCCTCAATGACCCCAAATCCCCCCCAATGACCCCAAATCCCCCCCAAAGACCCCCAAATCCCCCCCAATGACCCCAAATCCCCCCCCAATGACCCCAAATCCCCCCCCAATGACCCCAAATCCCCCCCAATGACCCCAAATCCCCCCCAATGACCCCAAATCCCCCCCAATGACCCCCAAATCCCCCCCAATGACCCCCAAATCCCCCCTCAATGACCCCCAAATCCCCCCCAATGACCCCAAACCCCCCCCAATGATCCCCAACCCCCCCCAATGACCCCAAATCCCCCCCAATGACCCCAAATCCCCCTCAATGACCCCCAAATCCCCCTCAATGACCCCAAATCCCCTCTCAATGACCCCAAATCCCCCCCCAATGACCCCAAATCCCCCTCAATGACCCCAAATCCCCCCCCAATGACCCCCAATCCCCTCTCAATGACCCCCAACCCCCCCAATGACCCCCAAATCCCCCCAATGACCCCAAATCCCCCCAATGACCCCAAATCCCCCCTCAATGACCCCCAAATCCCCCCCCAATGACCCCCAAATCCCCCCCAAAGACCCCCAAATCCCCCCCCAATGACCCCAATCCCCTTTCAATGACACACACAAATCCCCCCCCAATGACCCCAAATCCCCCTCAATGACCCCCAATCCCCCCCAATGACCCCAAATCCCCCCTCAATGACCTCAAATACCCCCCCCAATGACCCCAAATGCCCCCCAATGACCCCAAATCCCCCCCAATGACCCCCAATCTCCCCCTCAGGACCCCAAATCCCTCCCAATGCTGAAATCCCTCCCCCAGCACCCCCAAATCCCTCCCCCAATGACCCCCAAATCCCCCCTCAATGACCCCAAATCCCCCCCAATGACCCCCCAATCCCCCCCCAATGACCCCAAATCCCCCCCTCAATGACCCCAAATCCCCCCCAATGACCCCCAATCCCCCCCCAGGCCCCCCCTTTCCCCCCTCAGCCCCCGTTCCCCCCCAGGTCCGGCTCCTGGAGCAGCAGAACGAGCTCCTGGGCACCAAGTGGGCGCTGCTGCAGCGGCGGGCGCAGGGACCCCGCGGCCCCGGCCCGGCCGCGCTGCTCCAGCGCTGCAGCGCCGCGCTCCGGGGGCAGCTGCAGGGGCTCGGAGAGGAGCGGCGCCGCCTGGAGGCCGAGCTGGGAACTGCAAGGGAGCTGCTCAGGGACTGCAAGAGCCGGTGGGGGAAAGAGGGGGGACATGGGGGGATATGGGGGATATAGGGGACGTAGGGGACATAGGGGACAGCGGGGACATAGGGGATATAGGGGACAGGGGGGACATGGGGGACATAGGGGACAGGGGGGATGGGGGGGGGACATGGGGGGGATATGGGGGATATGGGGACAGGGGGGACGGGGGGGATATAGGGGATATGGGGGATATGGAGACATAGGGGAAAGGGGGGACATAGGGGATATGGGGACATAGGGGAAGGGGGGACAGGGGGGATATGGGGGATATGGGGGACATAGGGGACGGGGGGGACATATCGGGGACATGGGGGATATGGGGACATAGGGGACAGGGGGGTACATGGGGGATATGGGGGACATAGGGGACAGGGGGGACGGGGGGGGGATATGGGGGATATGGGGGACATAGGGGACAGGGGAAGATATGGGGACATAGGGGACAGGGGGGACATAGGGGATATGGGGGACATAGGGGATATAGGGGACAGGGGGGACATGGGGGATATGGGGGACATAGGGGACGGGGGGGGCTATAGGGGGGATATGGGGATATAGGGGATAGGAGGGATATGGAGGTCATAGGGGACATAGGGCACATAGGGGACAGGGGCAACATAGGTGATATGGGGATATAGGGGACAGGGGATATGGGGGACCTATAGGGGACCTGGGGTATATGAGGGACAGTGGGGACATAGGGGGGCTATAGGGGACATAGGGTACATGGGGGACAGGGGGGACATAGGGTACATGGGGTATATGGGGACATGGGGGGACCTGGGGGACATAGGGGGGCTATAGGGGAGACGTAGGTGACATGGGGGGACAGGGGGGACATGGGGGACATAGGGGATATAGGGGGGATATGGGGGATATAGGGGGTGATACATGGGGAGCCTATAGGGGACATAGGGGATATGGGGGACAGTGGGGACATGGGGGACATAGGGGATATAGGGGGGATATGGGGGATATTGGGATATAGGGGACATGGGGAGCCTATAGGGGACATAGGGGATATGGGGGACAGTGGGGACATGGGGGGGATATAGGCGGCAGGGGGGATATGGGGGACATAGGGAACATGGGGGATATGGAGGACAGCAGGGACATAGGGGATATGGGGTCATGGGGGGACATAGGGGACAGGGGGGACATAGGGAACAGTGGGAAATGGGGGGATATGGGGGGCATAGGGGACATGGGGGATACGGGGACATGGGGGATATGGGGACATGGGGGATATGGGGGACATAGGGAACAGTGGGAAATGGGGGGATATGGGGGACATGGGGACATGGGGGATGTAGGGGACACTGGGGCCATGGGCCATAGGGTTCATAGGGGCCATAGGAGCCATAGGGGACATGGGGGCCATGGTCCATAGGGGACATAGGGTCCATGGGAGCCATAGAGTTCATAGGCTCCATGGTCCATAGGGGCCACAGGGTCCGTGGTGCATAGGGGCCATAGGGTCTGTGGTCCATAGGGACCATAAGGGCCATGGTCCATAACATCCATAGGGGCCATGGTCTATAGGGGCCATAAGGGTCACGGTCCATAAGGTCCATAGGGTCCATGGTCCATAGGGGCCATAGGGTCCCTGGTCCATAGGGGCCATAGGGTCCATGGTCCATAGGGGCCATAGGGTCCATGGTCCATAGGGTCCATTGGGCCTGTGGTCCATAAGGGCCATAGGATCCGTGGTCCATAAGGGCCATGGTCCATAGGGGCCATAGGGTCCCTGGTCCATAAGGGCCATAGGGTCCGTGGTCCATAGGGGCCATAGGGTCCCTGGTCCATAAGGGCCATAGGGTCCGTGGTCCATAAGGGCCATAGGGTCCATGGTCCATGGTCTCCACTGACCCAGCTGTGGGGGTGGAGCATCCCCATCACTGAGCCCCCAGGGGGTTCCTGTGGCTCTGGGATCCCGCACCCCTCTGGGCCCATAGGGCTGGGACCCCACATCCCAGTGTCCCTGCATCCTGGTCCATAAGGGCCATAGGGTCCCTGGTCCATAAGGGCCATAGGGTCCATGGTCCATGGTCTCCACTGACCCAGCTGTGGGGATGGAGCATCCCCATCCCTCAGCCCCTGGGGGGGTTCCTGTGGCTCTGGGATCCCGCACCCCTCTGGGCCCATAGGGCTGGGACCCCACATCCCAGTGTCCCTGCATCCTGGTGCCCCCCAGTGTCCCTGCATCCTGGTGCCCCCCAGTGTCCCTGCATCCAGGTGTCCTCCCCATGTTGCCGTGCACACATGAGCCCCATGGCCACATGGCCACATAAGCTGGTGTGCCCGTGTTCCCATACCCAGACCTCTCCATGTCCCCACATCTGCGTGTTCCCCTATCTCCATTTCCCCATGTCCCATAACCCTTGTTCCCATACACCCATGTCCTACATCCCTGTATCCCATATCCCCATGGTCCCATGACCCCATATCCCATGTTCCCATATCCCCATTGACCCATACCCCCATGTCCCCACATCCCCATGGTCCCATGACCCTATATCCCATAACCGATAGCCCATACCCCACATCCCCATCCCCAAGGTCCCATGACCCCAACCACCGCACCATAGAAGGAAAATGAGTTTGTGCCCCAGAAGGTCCCCATGGTCCCAGGGTGGGGGTGTGGGATGGGGTGATATGGGGGTGTGGGATGGGGGGATGGGATGGGGGTGATGGATGGAGGGATGGGATCAACCACCGCATGGGGTTACAGGATGTGGATGACAGGGATGTGGATGACAGGGATGGGGGGGATGGGATGGGGGGGATGGGATGGGGATGCTGGGATGGGGTGATGGGATTGAGGTGATGGGATGGGGGTGTGGGATTGGGGGATGGGATGGGGGTGATGGATGGAGGGATGGGATGGGGGGGATGGGATGGGGTTACAGGATGTGGATGACAGGGATGGGGAGGATGGGATGGGGGTGACAGGGATGGGGTGACGGGATGGGGGTGACGGGATGGATGGGGGATGGGGGGTGACGGGATGGGGGTGATGGGATGGATGGGGGATGGGGGTGACGGGATGGGGGTGATGGGATGGATGGGGGATGGGATGGATGGGGGATGGGGGTGGATGATGGATGGGGGATGGGATGGGGGTGATGGGATTGGGGTGACGGGGATGGGGTGATGGGATGGGGGTGATGGGATGGGGGTGATGGGATGGGGGGGGTGATGGGATGGGGTTACAGGATGTGGATGACAGGGATGGGGGTGATGGGATGAGGGGATGGGATGGGGGTGACAGGGATGGGGGTGGTGGGATGGGGGTGATGGGATGGGGGTGATGGGATGGGGGCGATGGGATGGGGGTGACAGGGATGGGGGTGATGGGTTGGGGGTGCTGGGATGGGGGTGATGGGATGGAGGTCCTGGTTTGGCGGTTCCGGGATGGCCCTGACGGTGCTGGTGGCGGTGGCGGTGCTGCAGGACGTGGACGAAGCGTACATGAGCAAGGTGGAGCTGGAGGCGCGTCTGGAGAGCCTGACCGACGAGATCAACTTCCTGCGGCAGCTCCACGAGGAGGTGGGGACCCCAAGGCCTTTGTGGGGGGGGGGACGGGGGGACGGGGACCCCCCAATGCCCCTGACCCCCCCCTCCCGGTGCCGCAGGAGCTGCGGGAGCTGCAGCGGGCGGCGCCGGGCGCGGCCGTGGTGCTCTCCATGGACAACAACCGCGGCCTGGACCTGGCGGCTCTGCTGGCCGAGGCGCGCGCGCACTGCGAGGACATCGCCGCCCGCGGCCGCGCCGACGCCGAGGCCCGGTGCCACGGAAAGGTGGGGGCAATGGGGGGGCGTGAACCCGAAACCCCATGAACCCAAAACACCATGATCCCATAACTCCATGAACCCGAAACTCCATGATCCCATAACTCCATGAACCCGTAACTCCATGATCCCATAACTCCATGAACCCGTAACTCCATGAACCCATAACTCCATGAACCCATAACTCCATGATCCCGTAACTCCATGAACCCATAACTCCATGAACCCATAACTCCATGATCCCATAACTCCATGATCCCATAACTCCATGATCCCATAACTCCATGAACCCATAACTCCATGAACCCATAACTCCATGAACCCATAACTCCATGAACCCATAACTCCATGATCCCATAACTCCATGAACCCATAACTCCATGATCCCATAACTCCATGAACCCATAACTCCATGAACCCGAAACTCCATGAACCCATAACTCCATGATCCCATAACTCCATGATCCCATAACTCCATGAACCCATAACTCCATGATCCCATAACTCCATGAACCCATAACTCCATGATCCCATAACTCCATGATCCCATAACTCCATGATCCCATAACTCCATGAACCCATAACTCCATGAACCCATAACTCCATGATCCCATAACTCCATGATCCCATAACTCCATGAACCCATAACTCCATGATCCCATAACTCCATGATCCCATAACTCCATGATCCCATAACTCCATGAACCCATAACTCCATGCTTCCATGATCCCATGATCCCATGTTCCCATAATCCCATGGTTCCATGATGCCAAAACTCACTGTTCCCATAACTCCATGATCCCATAACTCAGGGTTCCCGTAACTCCATACCTACATGATCCCATGCTCACGTAACGCCATGTCTCCCGTGATCCCATACCTCCAAGATCCTGTGATCCCATAACTCCAAGACTTAATGATCCCCAACTCTCATGCTCCCATAACTCCATTATGCCATAACTCCATGATCCCATAACCCCATGATCCCATAACCCCATGCTCCCAAAACCCCATGATCACATAAATCCATAACCCCACAACCCCACGATCCCATAACTCCATAACGCCATGCTCCCATAAACCCCCGATCCCATAACCCCTAAACCCCATAACTCCATAACCCCATGCTCCCAACCCCCCTCGATCCCATAACTCCATAAATCCATAACCCCATAACTCCATGACCCCATGCTCCCATAACCCCCCGATCCCATAACCCCATAACCCCATAACCCCATAACCCCATGCTCCCATAACCCCCTGATCCCATAACTCCATAAATCCATAACCCCATAACCCCATAACCCCATAACTCCATAACCCCATGCTCCCATAACCCCCTGATCCCATAACCCCATAACCCCATGCTCCCATAACCCCCCGATCCCATAACCCCATAACCCCATGCTCCAATAACCCCATAACTCCATAACCCCATGCTTCCATAAACCCCCGATCCCATAACCCCATAACCCCATGCTCCAATAACCCCCTGATCCCATAACCCTATGAACCCATGCTCCCATAACCCCCGATCCCATAACCCCATAACTCCATAACCCCATGCTCCCATAAACCCCTAATCCCATAACTCCATAACCCCATAAACCCATAACTCCATAACCCCATAACCCCATAACCCCATAACTCCATAACCCCATAACTCCATAACCCCATAACTCCATAACCCCATTCTCCCATAACCCCCTGATCCCATAACTCCATAACCCCATAACCCCATAACTCCATAACCCCATAACCCCATAACCCCATAACCCCATAACTCCATACCTCCATAACCCCATAACCCCATAACCCCATAACCCCATGCTCCCATAACCCCCCAATCCCATAACCCCATAACTCCATAACCCCATAACCCCATAACCCCATGCTCCCATAACCCCATGCTCCCATAACCCCATAACCCCATGCTCCCATAACCCCCCAATCCCATAACCCCATAACTCCATAACCCCATAACCCCATAACCCCATAACTCCATAACCCCCTGATCCCATAACCCCATAACCCCATGCTCCCATAACCCCCCAATCCCATAGCCCCATAACTCCATAACCCCATAACCCCATAACCCCATACTTCCATAACCCCCTGATCCCATAACCCCATAACCCCATAACCCCATCACCCCATGCTCCCATGCTCCCGTGCTCCCCCCACCCCATTTCCACTCTCCCATGACCTTCCCCCCTCCCCGTGCCCCCGCAGTACGAGGAGCTGCGGACGGCGGCCGGGCAGCGCGGGGCTGAGCTGCTCAGCACCCGCGGCCGCATCCAGGAGCTGAACCGGCTCATCCAGCGCTGCCAGGCCGAGCTTGAGGCGCTGCGGGGCCAGGTCTGGGGGTGCCGGGGGGCGCGGGGAGAGGGGGGGGAATGGGGGGGAATGGGGATGCTGGGGAACATGGGGGTACAGGGGATGCTGGGGGACATGGGGGATGCTGGGGGACATGGGAGGAATGGGGGTACAGGGGATGCTGGGGGACATGGGGGATATGGGGGTACAGGGGATGCTGGGGAACATGGGGAGAATGGGGGTACAGGGGATGCTGGGGGATACGGGGGTACAGGGGATGCTGGGGTAGAGGGGATGCTGGGGGATACAGGGGATGCTGGGGGAATGGGGGATACGGGGGTACAGGGGATGCTGGGGACATGGGGGATACGGGGGTACAGGGGATGCTGGGGGACATGGGGGGTACAGGGGATGCTGGGGGATGCTGGAGGAATGGGGGATATGGGGGTACAGGGGATGCTGGGGGACATGGGGGATGCTGGGGGACATGGGTGGAATGGGGGTACGGGGGTACAGGGGATGCTGGGGGATGCTGGGGACATGGGGGATACGGGGGTACCGGGGATATGGGGGTACAGGGGATGCTGGGGGATATGGGGGATGCTGGGGGAATGGGGGGTAGAGGGGATGATGATGGACATGGGGGATACGGGGGTAGAGGGGATGCTGATGGACATGGGGGATGCTGGGGGGAATGGGGGATGCTGCAGGGAATACATGGGATACTGAGGGATGCTGGGGACATGTGGATATGGGGGTAGAGGGGATATGGGGGACAGAGGGGATGCTGGGGGATATGGAGGTAGAGGGGATGGTCGGGGACATGGGGGTTGCTGCAGGGAATGGGGGATATGGGGTACAGGGGATGCTGGGGGACCTGGGGGATGCTGGGGGGAATGGGGGATATGGGGGTACAGGGGATGCTGGGGACATGGGGGAATGGGGGGTAGAGGGGATGCTGATGGACATGGTGGGAATGGGGGGAATGGGGGATATGGGGGTAGAGGGGATGCTGGGGGACATGGGGGATGCTGCAGGGAATGGGGGATATGGGGGTACAGGGGATGCTGGGGGACATGGGGGATGCTGCAGGGAATGGGGGATAAAGGAGATACTGGGGGGTACATGGATACTGGAATGGGGAATGCAGGAAGGTATGGGGATACTGGGGGATATGGAGATACTGGGGGGTACATGGATTCTGGGGACATGGGGGTACTGGGGAGGTGTGGGGGGTACTGGGGGTAATGGGGTGCTGGCAGATATGTGGGATACTGGGG
>NW_026913176.1:0-13687 GCF_034315485.1 Pezoporus occidentalis
GGTTATAATGGGTTACAATGGGGTTATAATGGGTTATAATGGGTTATAATGGGTTACAATGGGTTACAATGGGTTATAATGGGGTACAATGGGTTATAATGGGGTACAGTGGGGTTACAATGGGTTATAATGGGGTTACAATGGGTTATAATGGGGTACAATGGGTTATAATGGGGTACAATGGGTTATAATGGGTTATAATGGGGTACAATGGGTTATAATGGGGTACAATGGGTTATAATGGGGAGCAATGGGGGCTCTGCGCTCCACCTCCTGCAGGGGGAGACAGTAAGTGGGACAGTGGGGTTCAGCGGGGTACAATGGGGAGCTCTGTGCCCCACCTCCTGCAGGGGAGACAGCAGGACAATGGGTTATAATGGGGAGCAATGGGGTACAATGGGGACTAATGGGGGGGATGCTCCATAGGGATCTGGATCTATGGGATGAGGTTCAGCCCTAAACCTGCCACTTGGGCCACGCCAGCCCCGTGCAGCGCTGGTTTTCCTTATGGAAAAGGAGCTGTGGGTGTGGATTGATGGAGCTGAACTTGAGCTTGGAGCCAAGAATTCCAGCACCATCCTGGCCTGGAGCAGCACCAGTGCAGGGATGGTCCCCTTGTGCTGGGCACTGGGGACCTGATTGCTCCCTACAGGAGGGATGGAGCCAGGACGGGGCTGGGATGCTCCCAAGGGAATGGGATAAGAGCAAACGGCCTCAAGGTTGGTTTAGATGGAGATGGGGAACAATTCCTTCCCCAAAGGATGCTCAGGCATTGGAACAGGTTGGAAGTGCTCTCAACCCATGCAACTGAGGTCCTGAATGCCGTGGGTTAAGGGTGGCCTTGGCAGTGCTGGGATAAAGGTTGGACCGGGTGAGCTTCAAGGGCTTTCCCAATGTGGTTGATCCCATGATCCCATGATCCCACCTTTTCCGAGGCCAGAAGGACCCAACTGCTCTAAAAGGGGTTAACCCCCCCCCATGGAACAAAGGTTCCTCCACCAGTGGAGCCTTGAGGCTCTGCCACCACCTCTGGGTGCTCCATGGCCTGGCCCATGGCAAGTGGAATCCGTTGAGTGAAAAAGACCCCTAAAAACATGGGGTTTTGGGGGCTTTGGGTGGGTTTTTGATGGGGTTTGGTGGACTTTGATAGGGTTTAGTGGATTTGGGTGAGTTCTGGTGGGTTTTCTTGGGTGTTGATGGATTTTGGTGGGTTTTTGATGGATTTTGGTGGGTTTTCTTGGGTTTTGATGGAGTTTGGTGGATTCTGCTGACTTTTGATGACTTTTTGCGGAGTTTTTGGGGCATTTTGATGGTTTTGTTGGATTTTGATGACTTTTTTGGTGGGGTTTGTTGGCTTTTGATGGGCTTTGATGACTTTTTGGTGGGTTTTGTTGTTTTTTGATGGGTTTTGTTGGCTTTTTATGACTTTTGGGGGAGTTTTGTTGCATTTGTGATGACTTTTTGGTGGGGTTTATGGTTTTTTGATGGGTTTTGTTGGCTTTTTATGATGGTGAGTTTTGTTGGATTTTTATGACTTTTTGGTGGGTTTTGGTTTTTTTTTGATAGGTTTTGTTGGATTTTTATGACTTTTTGGTGGGTTTTGTTGAATTTTGATGACTTTTTGGTGTTTTTTCTTGGGTTTTGATAGGTTTTGTTTGATTTTGATAACTTTTTGATGGGTTTTCTTGGCTTTTGATGGGTTTTGTTTGATTTTGATGACTTTTTGCTGGGTTTTCTTGGCTTTTGCTGACTTCATAATGACTTTTTGCTGGGTTTTCTTGGGTTTTGTTGTCGTTTGACGACTTTTTTTGGACTTTGGCTTTCTGGTGGGTTTTAGTGGCGTTTGATGACTTTTTGGTGGGGTTTGTTGGATTTTTATGACTTTTTGGTGGGTTTTGTTTTTTTTTTGATGGGTTTTGTTGGATTTTTATGACTTTTTGGCGGGTTTTGTTGAATTTTGATGACTTTTTGGTGTTTTTTCTTGGGTTTTGATAGGTTTTGTTTGATTTTGATAACTTTTTGATGGGTTTTCTTGGCTTTTGATGGGTTTTGTTTGATTTTGATGACTTTTTGATGGGTTTTCTTGGCTTTTGCTGACTTTATAATGACTTTTTGCTGGGTTTTCTTGGGTTTTGTTGTCATTTGACGACTTTTTGTTGGACTTTGGCTTTCTGGTGGGTTTTAGTGGCGTTTGACGACTTTTTGGTGGGGTTTGTTGGATTTTTATGACTTTTTGGTGGGTTTTGGTTTTTTTTGATGGGTTTTCTTGGCTTTTTATGACTTTTTGGCGGGTTTTGTTGAATTTTGATGACTTTTTGGTGTTTTTTCTTGGGTTTTGATAGGTTTTGTTTGATTTTGATAACTTTTTGCTGGGTTTTCTTGGCTTTTGCTGACTTTATAATGACTTTTTGCTGGGTTTTCTTGGGTTTTGTTGTCGTTTGACGACTTTTTGTTGGACTTTGGCTTTCTGGTGGGTTTTAGTGGCGTTTGACGACTTTTTGGTGGGTTTTGTTGGATTTTGATGACTTTTTGGCGGGTTTGGTTGCGTTTCAATGGGTTTCCTTGGCGTTTGATGGCTTTTTGGTGGCTTTCGGTGGGTCCCTGTTGCCCATCCCTCCCTGCTGCCTCTCGCAGGTACGACTCCTACGACTCGAGGCCGTCCGCGGCCGAGCGCGACGTCTATCGGGCCGGCTATGAGTACGGCGAGGCCGAGGCCGAGAACGACGGCTCCTACGAGGGGCCCTACGAGAGCTTCTATGGGAATCGCCGGGATCAATTCCAGGCCCGAGCTCGGGAGAACTTTGGGCAACGGGGCCAGAACTGGGGGCGGGAAAACCGCAGCAACAGGCCCTTGGCATCGGCGTATCCCGGGCGGATGAGCGGGCAATGGAACGAGGCTCCGCAGGCCATGGGATCCCGTGGTCCCCAAGGCTCTTCCAGGCTTCCTTCCCTCTTCTCCCATAACATCATCCCCGAACTCGGCATGTTCCAAGGGATGCGAGGCTTCCAGGGGAGCATGCGCTATGGAGGAGGGATGCTGAAGCAGCGCATGAGGAGGAGCTGGAAAATGTGGGATTCGGATTATAAAGTAAGTGTTTGCGTCATGTCCTCCTGGACATCATTCCCAACAGCTCCATGTGGCCTCCAACACGCTGGGAAGTGCTAATTCCATGTGGTTTGGCTTCGTGGGGTGCTATCTCCTAAGCGGAACACAGAGATTGCGCTGGGTTGATTCGACGTGGGGTGTTTGAATCCCCAAATCCCGGTTTCCTGAAGAGAGGAAGAAGGTTGCAGCCCTTCCTGCATTATGGGATGGGGGGGTTGAGAACATTGGGGTTAGAGAAGCTGCATGGAGACCTCAGAGCAACTTCCAGGGTCTGAAGGGGACTCCAAGGATGCGCAGAGGGAGCTTCATCAGGGATAGGACAAGGGGTGATGGGTTCCAAATGGAACAGGGAAGTTCAGCTTGGAGATAAGGAAGTTCCACCCTGGGAAGGTGGTGGGACACTGGGATGGGTTGGCTGGAGAAGGTTTGGATGAAGCATCCCTGTTCAAGCTCAGGTTGGACACAGGGCTTGGAGCCTCCTGGTGTAGTGGAAGGGATCCCTCTTACTCCTTCCTCTTCTCTCCCAGCCCCAGAAGAAGAAGCTCAGGAAGGATCCCAGCACGAAGAAGCGGAAGCTCCTGAACAGCTCCGATGATCCCGAGGGCAGAGCAGCCAAGACGGACGGCTCCGAGAACTCCGACTCGGGCAACGGTAGGAGCCCAGCAGCTTCCTGGCACTGGGATTTGCCAATGTGGGAGTTGCCATGGATTTCATGTGGGGCCGAAGCTGTTGGTGTCCATCTGGAGAGGAGAAGGCTCAGGGGGGGGACCCTATTGCTCCCTACAGGAGGATGGAGCCAGGATGGGGCTGGGCTCTGCTCCCAAGGGATGGGACAAGAAGGAATGGCCTCAGGGGAGGTTTAGATGGAGATGGGGAACAATTCCTTCCCCAAAGGATGCTCAGGCATTGGAGCAGGTTGGAAGTGTTCCCAACCCATGGAGCTGATGCCTTCAGTGCCATGGGTTAGGGGTGGCCTTGGCAGTGCTGGGGTAAGGGTTGGACTGCATGGGCTTGAAGGGCTTTCCCAATGTGGTTGTTCCCATGATTCCTGCTCTTTGTGCTGACTCTGTTGTTCCTTCCAGAGGAGGGAACAGAAGGAGAATCAGGAGAGAAAGAGGAGAAGGAAGGCTCCAGAGGGGTGAGTACCTCATTCAGCATTCAAAGCTGTAGTTCTGGTGAGGGCAGATCCCTGAAATCCCACGTAATTCCCAAAGCAGGTGGGGAACAAAACCCCCAGATCCATTGGAGAATGCCAGAGGGTGGGATTAGGTCGTGTGGCTGCATGGGGATGAAGTAACCCCTCCTCCAGCTCCTTTGGTGTGCTGGGATGAGGTCTGCAGGCAGAGGCTTCTCCTGCAGAGCGAGTGATGTCCCTGCAGGAAGGGACCATGGAGATGCTGCTCCTCCATGCAGAGCTCGGAATGCCAGGAGGGTTGGAGATGGAGGAGGTGTCAAAGCAGCCTCCAGCCATCCCCTTCTCTGGGTTTTCACTTCCCAACCTTGCCTTTCTAGGAAGGGGAAGAGGAAGAAGGAAAAGAGATGGAGAAAGGTGAGGTGGTGCCTGTGCTCCAAAGCAAAGCTCCTTCCCATAGAGGGCAATTCCAGGGGGGGAGAACAGGGAAGAGCTGTCAGACATGGGGACATGGAACACATTCAGCTGCATTCAGTCAGACAAATCCCATCCTTTGTGCCTGCTCAGGGATAAGGAATTCCTGAGGAGGAGCTGGAGCCCTTGCTCCAAGTGGGTTGGGGACCTCCCAGCCTGGGGTGTAGGGATCCACCTTGGATTTCCCATGTGCCATAGGCTTGACTTGGGGTGAGTCGTTTGGGATGGAGCTTCCTGGGTTGGAGTGATGGGATCGGTTGGGATATCTGAAGGGAGCTGAGGGAAGCAGGAGGGCTGGGGAGAAACCTCCTGGTGGGATGCTTGGGGGGCTCTTGTTGCCCAGCCCATTCCTGGGATGCTCCAGGGAAACCACATTGGAATCTTTCCGGGTGGTTCTTCCCTCTGCTCCCACCCTCCAAACTTGTCCATGTGGAGCTAATTATAGGATCATGGAATGGGTTGGGTGGAAGGGACCTTAAAGCTCATCCAGTTCCATGGGCAGGGACACCTTCCACTAGAGCAGCTTGCTCCAAGCCCCATCCAACCTGGCCTTGAACACTGCCAGGGATGGGGCAGGCAAACCACCTCCATCCAACCCATCCCAGTGTCCCAGCACCCTCCCAGGAAACAACTTCCTTATCTCCAAGCTGAACTTCCCTGTTTCAGTTTGAACCCATCACCCCTTGTCCTGCCCCTTTTGGGATGCCCTGTGTCTCATTTGGGATGCCCTGTGTCTCATTTGGGATGCCCTGTGTCTCATTTGGGATGCTCTGTCTCTCACTGGGATGGTCTCTCATTTGGGATGCTCTGTCTCTCATTGGGATGGTCTCTCATTTGGGATGCTCTCTCATTTGGGATGCCCTGTGTCTCCCCTTAGGGACGCCCTATGTCTCCTTAGGGATGCCCTGTCTCCCATTTGGGAGGCCCTGTCTCTCATTTGGGATGCCCTATCTCCCATTAGGGATGCTCTATCATTTGGGATGCCCTATCTCTCCTTAGGGATGCCCTATCTCCCATTAGGGGTGCCCCATCTCCCCTTAGGGACGCCCTATGGCTCCTTAGGGACGCCCTATGTCCCCTTAGGGATGCCCTATCTCCCATTAGGGATGCTCTATCATTTGGGATGCCCTATCTCCCATTAGGGGTGCCCCATCTCCCATTAGGGGTGCATTAGGGACGCCCTATGTCTCTCCTTAGGGACGCCCTATATCTCGTCAGGGACGCCCCATGTCTCGTCAGAGATGCTCTATCTCTCCTTAGGGTTGCCCTAGCTCATTAGGGACGCCCTATGTCTCGTTAGGGACACCCTATGTCTCTCATTAGGGACGCCCCATCTCCCCGTAGGGGTGCCCCATCTCCCCGTAGGGGTGCCCCATCTCCCCTTAGGGATGCCCCATCTCCCCTTAGGGACGCCCCATCTCCCCTTAGGGACGCCCCATCTCCCCTTAGGGACCCCTATCTCCCATTAAGGATGCCCTATCTCCCCTTAGGGGTGCCCTATCTCCCCTTAAGGATGCCCTATCTCCCCTTAGGGGTGCCCTATCTCCCCTTAAGGACGCCCCATCTCCCCTTAGGGATGCCCCATCTCCCCTTAAGGATGCCCTATCTCCCCTTAGGGATGCCCCATCTCCCCTTAGGGGTGCCCTATCTCCCCTTAGGGGTGCCCTATCTCCCCTTAGGGGTGCCCTATCTCCCATTAAGGATGCCCTATCTCCCCTTAGGGGTGCCCTATCTCCCATTAAGGATGCCCTATCTCCCCTTAGGGACCCCTATCTCCCATTAAGGATGCCCCATCTCCCCTTAGGGGTGCCCTATCTCCCCTTAGGGGTGCCCTATCTCCCATTAAGGATGCCCTATCTCCCCTTAGGGACCCCTATCTCCCATTAAGGATGCCCTATCTCCCCTTAGGGACGCCCCATCTCCCATTAAGGATGCCCTATCTCCCCTTAGGGGTGCCCTATCTCCCATTAAGGACGCCCCATCTCCCCTTAGGGACGCCCTATCTCCCCTTAGGGACGCCCTATCTCCCATTAAGGATGCCCTATCTCCCCTTAGGGACCCCTATCTCCCCTTAAGGATGCCCTATCTCCCCTTAGGGGTGCCCTATCTCCCATTAAGGATGCCCTATCTCCCCTTAGGGACCCCCATCTCCCCTTAGGGGTGCCCTATCTCCCATTAAGGATGCCCCATCTCCCCTTAGGGTCTCCTTGGTTGTGTGGGGCTCAGTCCTCCCCCTGACTAACCTTACCCAGGGCCATTCCCTTGGGCGAGGTGGGGCCCTGAGCTCTGTTCCTGCTCTCCCCCCCCTCCTCCTTTCAGGTGCCCTCACAATGCAGGAGGAGATCAGCCAGATCAAGCACCGCTTGCAGGCGGGCAAGAGGACCCCCGAGAGGCAGAAGAAGAGGCACCGGGATCGCATGGTGGAAAGGTAATGGCTCCCGGCTGGATTATTCTGGGATGGCGGCGGCACTGCCGGCAGCCAGGCTCCGTTCCTCTGGCTCCCGGTTGTCCCAAGGGTTTTGGCTGTTCCTTGGGTTGGGAAGGAGCTTAAAGCTCCTCCAGCCCCAAGCCATGGGCAGGGACACGCAAGGCGGAGGATGCGCAAGGAAGTTGGAGCCATGGAGTCCTGCATCAGGGAGTCATGGAATGGGTTGGGTTGGAAGGGGACCTTAAAGCTCCTCCAGTTCCAACCCTCCTCGCCATGGGGAGGGGGACCTTCCATGGAGCAGCTTGCTCCAACCTGCCCCTTGGATGGGGCAGCCAAACCTTCTCCATTCAACCCAGTGGCCCAGCGCCCTCATAGGGAAGAGCTTCATCCCAATATCCCGTCCAAGTCTTCCCTCTTCCAGTTGGAAGCTGTTCCTTTCGTCCCATCCCGTGTCCAAAGCCCCTCTCCAGGTTTCTTGCAGCCCCTTTCATCACTGGAAGCTGCTCTGAGCTCTCCACGCAGCTTCTCATCTCCATCCCCAATGTTCTTCCATATGGGAGCTGCTCCAGCCCCTGCTCATCCTCCTCTGCCCTTGCTCCAGCAGCTCCGTGTCCTCTTACTGAGGACACCAGAGCTGGATGCAGCATCCCAGTGGGATCTCACCAGAGCACAGGGGCAGGATCCCTTCCTTGGACCCACTGCTCACGCTATGGGGATGCAACCCAGGACGTGCAAAGGGTTGGAGACTTCCATGAGTTTCTCTGCTCCCCTTTAAGTAGAAAGGAGGGAGTCAATGCAGTGGGAACGTGGTGCCATCGAACGGGAATGATGGATGTGGGGCTCTTTCCCCCCCCTCTCCACAGGATCCAGTTTGTTTGCTCGCTGTGCAAATACCGAACCTTCTACGACGACGAGATGAGCAGTCACCTGGAGAGCAGATTCCATAAGGAACACTTCAAGTTTGTTGGAACCAAGTTGCCTCAGCAAACAGCAGAGTTCCTCCAGGTGAGCTCTGGGATCCATGGCTGTGCCTTGGGCTCCTTTGGGAATTGATCCTGAATAGGAAAGAGCATCACGTATTAGCTTGGAGATGCTGTCAAGCTCCTCAGCTGCTTCCCTAAGTAAGCATGGAGGGAAGTGCTGGAGAAGGTGGAGTGAGGCTGGAGTAAAGCTTACAAGGGTTTGGGTGCCTCATTCCCTGCAGGAATACGTTGCCAATAAAACAAGGAAAACCGAGGAGCGCCGTAAAGCCATTGAGGACATCAACGCGGTCATTCAGCAGATATACAGGGAGCAGGATCTTACCCAAGGTGAGGTCCCGCTCCTGTGGGTAAGAGGTGGTTTGTTGAGGTGGTTTGGGGTTGGAGAAAGGAGGTTGTAGGGGTAGGAAGGGGAAAAGGTGAGGGGAGGGAGGGAGGAGGCTGCAGGGGTAGGAAGGGGGGAGGTTGTAGGGGTAGGGAGGGAGGAGGTTGTAGGGGTAGGAAGGGGGGAGGTTGTAGGGGTAGGAAGGGGGGAGATGTAGGGGTAGGGAGGGAGGAGGTTGTAGGGGTAGGGAGGGAGGAGGCTGCAGGGGTAGGGAGGGAGGAGATGTAGGGGTAGGGAGGGAGGAGATGTAGGGGTAGGGAGGGAGGAGATGTAGGGGTAGGGAGGGGGGAGATGTAGGGGTAGGGAGGGGGGAGATGTAGGGGTAGGGAGGGGGGAGATGTAGGGGTAGGGAGGGAGGAGGTTGTAGGGGTAGGGAGGGAGGAGTTGTAGGGGTAGGGAGGGAAAAAGTGATGGGAGGAAGGGAGGAGGTTGTAGGGGTAGGGAGGGAGGAGATGTAGGGGTAGGAAGGGGGGAGATGTAGGGGTAGGGAGGGAGGAGGTTGTAGGGGTAGGGAGGGAAAAGGTAAGGGGAGGGAAGGAGGAGGCTGCAGGGGTAGGGAGGGAGGAGGCTGCAGGGGAAGGGAGGGAGGAGATGTAGGGGTAGGAAGGGAAAAGGTGAGGGGAGGGAGGGAGGAGGTTGTAGGGGTAGGAAGGGGGGAGATGTAGGGGTAGGGAGGGAAAAGGTAAGGGGAGGGAGGGAGGAGGCTGTAGGGGTAGGGAGGGAGGAGGCTGTAGGGGTAGGAAGGGAAAAAGTGATGGGAGGAAGGGAGGAGGTTGTAGGGGTAGGGAGGGAGGAGGCTGCAGGGGTAGGGAGGGAGGAGGCTGCAGGGGTAGCAAGGGGGGAGATGTAGGGGTAGGGAGGGAGGAGGTTGTAGGGGTAGGGAGGGAGGTAGGTAGGGAGTAGGGTGTAGGGGTAGGGAGGGAAAAGGTAAGGGGAGGGAGGGAGGAGGCTGTAGGGGTAGGAAGGGAAAAAGTGATGGGAGGAAGGGAGGAGGTTGTAGGGGTAGGGAGGGAGGAGGCTGCAGGGGTAGCAAGGGGGGAGATGTAGGGGTAGGGAGGGAGGAGGTTGTAGGAAGGGAAAAGGTGAGGGGAGGGAGGGAGGAGGTTGTAGGGGTAGGGAGGGAAAAGGTAAGGAGAGGGAGGGAGGAGGCTGTAGGGGTAGGAAGGGAGGAGATGTAGGGGTAGGAAGGGAAAAGGTGAGGGGAGGAAGAGAGGAGGTTGTAGGGGTAGGAAGGGAGGAGGCTGCAGGGGTAGGGAGGGAGGAGATGTAGGGGTAGGGAGGGAGGAGGTTGTAGGGGTAGGGAGGGAGGAGTTGTAGGGGTAGGGAGGGAGGAGGCTGTAGGGGTAGGGAGGGAGGAGGCTGCAGGGGTAGGAAGGGGGGGGGGTAGGGATGTAGGGGTAGGGGTAGGGAGGGAGGATGTAGGGGTAGGGAGGGAGGAGGCTGCAGGGGTAGGGAGGGAGGAGGTTGTAGGGGTAGGGAGGGAGGAGATGTAGGGGTAGGAAGGGAAAACTTAAGGGGAGGGAGGGAGGAGGCTGTAGGGGTAGGAAGGGAAGGAGGTTGTAGGGGAGGGAGGGAGGAGGCTGCAGGGGTAGGGAGGGAGGAGGTTGTAGGGGTAGGGAGGGAAAAGGTAGGGGTAGGAAGGGAAAACTTAAGGGGAGGGAGGGAGGAGATGTAGGGGTAGGGAGGGAGGAGATGTAGGGGTAGGAAGGGAAAACTTAAGGGGAGGGAGGGAGGAGGCTGTAGGGGTAGGAAGGGAAAAGGTGAGGGGAGGAAGGGAGGAGGTTGTAGGGGTAGGGAGGGAGGAGGCTGCATGGATAAGGAGGGATTGGGATTGGAAGGGAGGAGGTGGTTGGGATCGGAGCCGTTGTAAAGCCTGGAAGGGGGCCCCGCTCCCTGGATTGTTTTCCAGTTAAAACCCTTCGTTTGCAGACGTGGGCATGGAGCATTTCATCAAGAAGGTGGAGGCCGCCCACTGTGCTGCCTGCGACCTCTTCATCCCCATGCAGTACGGCGTCCTCCAGAAACACCTGAAGTCCCTCGACCACAACCACAACCGCAGGGTGAGTTGGGGCTCCCAGGAGCATGGGTTCGGGTGGGTTTAGTTCCTGCCCTTCCTGAAATCCAGGAGGAAATCTCCTTCATCCTCATTGTTGCAGAGGCTCAAGTTCATCCCTCATGGCTTTATAGCCCTGGCATCCTCCTAGGGTTCAAGGCCAACTTAGACATTGCTTGGAGTATAAGAGCTTTATGGTCCCTTCCAACCCAAACCATGCCCTGATCCTATGATTTACAGGCTGTTTCCCAGAGGTTTTCCCTGTTTCTCTCCTCTGCTGCTGAGCTGTGCCTCATTCCTGGCTTCAGGAGCAAAGCTGAGTGGGTTTTATTCCCCTCCCATCCAGGCCATGATGGAGCAATCCAAGAAATCCTCGCTCGTGGTTGCAAGGAGTATTCTCAACAACAAGCTCATCAGTAAGAAGCTGGAGCGGTACCTCAAGGTAGGGGTGGGTTGGTTGGTTTTGGGGGGGGGCTTGGGATGGGGGTCAGGCTGGAAGCAGCACTTCCATGAGGCTGGAATTTCCTGGGAGCTGCTCTTGAAGGGGGGTTTTGGAGATGAGGATTTGCCTTCTCTTTCCAGGGAGAGAATCCTTTCACAGATGACCCAGAGGAGAAAGAGGAGCCTGAGGAAGGAGAAGGGGGAGCCAGTGGGAACGTGGAGGAAGGAGCAGCAGAAGGAGGAGATGAAAACAAGGATGAGGAGGAAAACCTGGAAGAGGAGAATCCAGAGGAGGAAAACCAGGATGCCAAAGGGGACCTGGAAGCAAAACGTGCTGGGGATGTGGGGGAGCAAGAAGAAACAGGGACAGAGACAGCTGAGGCACAAGCACAAGCAGGGAATGTGGAGGAGCAGAATTCCCTGCCTCCAGAGGAATCCCTCCCTGAGGAAGGAGAGCACCAGAGAGCAGAAGATGAGGAGGGAAGCGAGGAAGCTGCTGCAGCACAAGAGGAGGAGGAAGATGGGGATTAAACTCTGGAGGGGAGGGGGAAATGATGTGGGAAAGAGCTGGTGTATTGGGGGGGGGGGGATAAACCATACCTGTACCTGTGAATTCCATAGCACATATTCCAAGTTCTCATCCCACCAGGCAGTGGAAGCCTTTCCCTTTAATGTGATTTTGGGGGGAATTGAGGGGTTTTTAAGCAAACCTTGAGGTTTAGGCACTTAAGGGCTTGTGTGCTCTTCCTTTGTGCAACCTCTCCTCATCCCATTGGATTGAACAGCGAGGGGGTTTGGCCCTTTGGAAACCTCAGGAATTCTGCCCTGGGCTTCCAATCTCTGCCTCCCACCTGGCTGTGCTATTCCCCCCCCCCCTCACTGTTTTATTGTGCCGAGGAAACTGTGGTGTCAGCGTTGTGTTGTTCGTAAACCACTTGGATTTCCCAGGTGTTCACCTGGTATTCCCAAGAATTCCAGGTATTATGGAGATAAAAGGGACGGTCCCGACATTCCCTGCGGCTCTGCCTTCGTTCCTGCTGCCCTGGGGAGAGGTTGGAGGCTTGGGAATGGGTTGGGAACACCACGTCCTGGTTCACTGTGTGCTTCTCTCCATTCATAGTTGAGCCCATCCGCAGTGGTTCATCGTCCTCAGGAGCAGGGATCCTCTTTCCTGGAATGAGGAAATTCCATGCCATTCCTGCTGCCATTCCAGGAGCT
Organism: Pezoporus occidentalis; assembly: GCF_034315485.1. Taxonomy (NCBI): domain Eukaryota; kingdom Metazoa; phylum Chordata; class Aves; order Psittaciformes; family Psittacidae; genus Pezoporus; species Pezoporus occidentalis. The sequence goes on from NW_026913176.1 coordinate 12,218, forward strand.
GCCCTGCAGGATGGCTGAGGGATGGAGAATGTGCTCACCCTATGTCCTGCCTTATAAACTCTGTACAGGAGACATTTCCCCCCTGGGAAAGGAGGTTTCAACACCAATGTGAAGACTGCTCCCGACTCCAAACCTTGGGAATACCGAGGTGGGATCATTCCACAGCGCTCCATGGAAACACAAAGTCCTCATCCTGGCATTGTATTCCCAAGCAGCCCCCCCCCACCCCTTCTCCTGCAGGTGAACACCCCGGGTTAATCCTGGAAGCTTCTCTTTCTCGGGATAACGAAGATCCCGGGATCCCCCTTGCTGCACCTTTGAGCTCGGAGCAGCGCAATTCCCACTGGGAAGGCTGGAAAAGGCAAGAGGAGGATCCAAGGCTCCAGGGGGATGCCTCGGAGGCGTTCGGCTTCGCACCGTGTGCTTCGGAGGCGGGTGAGGATGCAGCTCCTGCCAAGGGGAATCTCGCTTCCGTCACCTCCTTCCACAACTGCTGCTTCCTCCTCCTCCTCCTCCTCCCCCTGCAGAGCTGTTGGGGGGGGTGGCTTCCAGCTTTTCCTCCCGGTGTTATCCATAGGAAGCCTCTGATCTCCATAGGAAGGTGCTGGTGCCATCCTGGAAACACCGGGGCTGGGCTTTGCTGTGTTCGAGGACGGATGTGGGGATGGGGTAGGTTTCCAGACAGCATTCCAGGGAGAATACCTTGGATTACAGTTAATGGAGCTCATTTAATGCCCGTCACCTTAAATACTGGCTCCTGGAGGGGTCGAGATCCCTGTGGCCCACCCATTCCTTACCAAACCAAAGCCATTGTTTGAGTTCCACCTTCCTCTTCCTGCTTTATTTCCTTACTTCCCCCTTTTCCTGCCCCTGTTTCTCTACCATGCCCTTGAGAAATAAATGCAGTTTGGGAAGAGGTGTGGGGGGGGGGGGGCTGAGCAGGATCGATCCAAACGGAGGCTCCATCCTTGTCCATGGGGATGCTGCGGGTTCAGAGCACGGAAAGGGAGGCAATGGGCTTGGAAAAAAAGTCACCAGGAGCCAAATCCCTTCTGTTCCAGCTTCCTGGAATGAATAATCTCCTAAGGAAAACCAAGCAGCGAGTGTCCCAGCAAGGGCCAGGCTGGAGCTGCTCCATTGATCCCTGCGGTGGCCGCTTATCCTTAAGGAAAAGCAAGTGGAATTCTTGCTTCCAATGCTCTGCATGGGGAAGGGGGGGGTTACTGCCCCGGCAGCCCGTTTCACGTGTGTTTCCCACTTATTCCATTAAGATCTCCGTTTCTATTAACGTTTTGGGGTTATTTATTAATTAATAATCAGTTATTAATTAGCTATTATTATTAATAATGATAAGCCCCACATGCACCACTGCCTCCTGCCGCTCTGCAGCGGCATTCCAGAGCCAGCCGCATCCATGGAGAAGGAATCCCCCCCAAGTAAAGCAATTCCAGCCCGTTTTGGGGTGAATTC